>NC_022021.1:26999383-27020589 GCF_000317375.1 Microtus ochrogaster | reverse complement strand
GCCACCACCGCCCGGCCCCACCACTATTTTCTCTGAAATGTTTCAATTGCTCACATTTCTTTTCTAGCTGTGATCTTATTCAATATTTGATTAAAAGTCACAGTAGGGTCATTTTAGGTAGTTTTGGTTGATGTGGGCAGATCTGATCACACATTTGGATCTGATATTCTACGAAAAGCTTTTCAGAACTAGAGAAGCTGAATAGTTAGCTGAGATAGATGAAACTTGCGTTCTACTGGGTTAAGATAGAAGTCTGTCTGTCTGTCTTTCTTTCTTTTCTTTTTTTTCTTTTTTTAAAACAAAACTTTGTTTATGTATGTAGTCCAGGCTACTCTGGAATGCAATCTTCTGCTTCAGTCTCTCAAATTCTAGAACAGCAGAAGTGTAGCTCCCTGCCCAGTGGCTTGGAACTGCTGAGTCAAGGTTTGTCTTTACTGATTGATAAGACCAAGGACACAAGGTATTTATTGCTGTGCAGTTTTAAAAACACCTCTATTATCTGTCCTGCCCCAGGACAGGCAGATCTGGTAGTGTTGACTTTAGAAATACTGATGAACTTGCAAAAGGACTTTCAATAGTGCTAGGTTGACTCTTAGATCTCGGATTCCATTCTAAGGTAACCTTAGAACAACACAAGGCAGCAATGGATCAGCACCCAAATCCCAGAGTTCCAACTTTACCAGTTCAACAAAGTCAACAGCAGGTGGGAAGTTGAGATATCTTCAGCAGAAGAACCTTTGCCTTGAACAGGAAGTATATTTGGTTTCAGAAGTACTGGAGAAAAAAAAAAAGCTTCAGAGAGAGAAGCTTTCTCCTTCCCCCCCTCCCCATTTTAAAGGAAGGCTGGATTGAGAGGCCTACAAAACCACAAAGAATAAGATACTACAGGTCAGTGGAAATAGACACAATTGGAAATTGGAAATAAGTCAATCTCTGTTCTCTAACTGGTTGTGTGAACAGGACTCTCTCTAAAGAGAAAGGTGATGAATATTTTGCATATCACCATAGAACCTTCATCTGCCGATGGACCCACACTGGGACAGAGACCCACAGTGGAACACTGGACTGAGCTCCCAAAGTCCCAATGAGGAACAGAAGGAGGGAGAAGATGAGCAAGGAAGTCAGGACCAAGAGGGGTGCACCCACCCACTGAGACAGTGGGGCTGATCTATTGGGAGCTCACCAATGCCAGCTGGATTGTGACTGGAAAAGCAGGGGATCAACCCGGACTCTCTGAATATGGCGGACAATGAGGGCTGCTGAGAAGCCAAGGACAATGGCACTGGGTTTTGATCCTACTTCGTGTTCTGGCTTTGTGGGGGCCTAGCCAGTTTGGATGTTCACCTTCCTAGACCAGGATTGAGGGGGGAGGACTTCGGACTTTCCACAGGGCAGGGAACCCTGACTGCTCTTCAGACTCGAGAGGGAGGGGGAGAGGAGGGAGGAGAGGCTGGGAGGAGTGGGAGGCTGGGAGGAGGCGGAAATTTTTTTTTCTTTCTTAATAAAAAAATATATATATATAAAAAAGAAAACAACAACAAAAAATAAAAACAAGCAAACACAAAAAAGCTAAAGAAATGTTGGTCTGTGGAGAGAGAGAAAGGAGAGAGAGAAAAGTAGGGTGGTTGATAATGGTATAATTTAAGAATCTTACTTGCAGTGAAGTTCAATTTGAAAGTCCGATTGTTCAAACTCGATAAGGGTGTATGTCTATAATCCTAGCAATCTGGAGGTTGAAACAAGAGGCTCTTGAGTTTGAAGCTGGCCTGATCTATATAATGGGATCCTGTCTGAAACATACAACCCTCCTCCCCCAAAACAGAACAATATTTCTGCTCTTTTCTTTCAAGTTGACATGGTGTAAGCACTCACTGAGTATATTCAGCAGTGACTCTTGAAATCTCATCAAAGGCACATCATTATCAAAGCATATCACTGTTTTGTAAATTGAACAAGGGAAATCCATTTGAAAACCAAACTTCAATTGTTTTGCATCAAGCAAGGTCAAAGTAAGATTTTTGGTGTAGATGAAAACACCTTGGAACACAGTAGGCTGGCCTAGTTAAGGCTTCCCCCTTAGAAAACCAAAATCGTGTGCATTGAAACTATTTCTAGGACTCTGGGTTGTCAAAGGAAGGGCTTTGCCTGAAGAGACTCTCAAAGACAGAGCTTTCCATCCCTGACATCCGTATTGCTTACACTATCAGTTCACTCCTGTCCCTACTCCTGTCCATGAAGACCTGTTAAGTCTAAGTCTGTCTGTACCCAGGGGTCTAGATTCCATGACATTTGTAAGGTATGTCTGGTAACCTCTGGTCAAGGGCACCAAGCAGAATCATTTATGCCATGGAATCCTCATCCTGGCTGCATATGAGATCACTTATATTCACGACACTGTTAGCATTAGGGGTTCCTTTTCTCGAAATTCTGATTTAATTTATCCGTGAAGTAAGTTTTGCACAAGGTTTGTAGCAAATTCTTACATGGAGCTAGGATAGACACCCACTGTCATAACCCAGTCAATCCACTCAGTTTCTATTCTTAGTTGTGCTGTATCCATTTGAAGTGTAAAATTATGGCAAAGAACACTTTACAATTTTATACAGCTTGATTCACCTTCAACATGAACAACCCTTAATTATCATGGATTATGTATTTTTGTATAAAAATTTATTTATTTTTTATTGTTGTTCAATACAGGATTTCCCTGGGTAGCTCCTGAACTCACTTTATAGACAGGATGGCTTTCAACTCAGAAATCTACCTGCCTCTGCCTCTGCCTCCTGGAGTGCTAAGATTAAGGGAGTATGCCACCATGCCCAACATAATTTTTTTTTTGACTGTTGTAGTGCTTAGCTCAGTGGTTCTTAACCTTTCTAATGCTATGACCTTTTAGTAAGTTCCTCATGTTGTAGTGACCCCCAACCACAAAATTATTTTTGCTTCTACTTCATAACTGTAATTTTGCTACTGTTATAAATCGTAATGTAAATATCTGATATGCAGATGGTCTTACTTGACCCCTGAGCAAGAGTTGTTCAACCCCCACAAAGGGGTCACTACTCATAGATTGAGAACCTGTCCCTTAGTTGAAAAACTAAATGCTTCAAGGAATCTTTGTTATATATTCCCCAATTTCAGAAACTTAATTTGTAAACTACCACTCTTTAGGAAAGCATTCTCGCCAAGTCTCCAGGTTGAGTGTGTCAGAAGACCTTGTTAGAGTGAATGGGAGAACTTCTAAACACCAAAGCCTGACTCCATGTAAGGCATTGAACAAGAATGCCTCAGTTGTCCTAAGAAGCTTCTTGGTGCTCTGACTCTACCCTGAACTGCCCTGAGGTTCAGTGAGGTCTGCTGCCTGTACTCTCTCCCAGTCCCCTGTAGACTGTCCAGACAGTGCCTCAATCAATTAACATATCTAGGTGCCTTGCACAGCAACTTTGAGATCTTGGGTCTTGCCAACCTCCTGACTACCTAACCTCCCCAACATTTTCTTAAACTCCGCAAAATTCATGCTGATGACTTTAAGACTAGAACTTCCTGAGCATGCCTTTGGCTAGTGGATCAAGCTCACATTACAGCAGACTTGGTGGGCCTGTCCTGCAAAGGTTTGTACATCCTCTAGACTTGTCTGGGTCCGTGGCCATGACTCAATGAAAACTTGACAATGTACCGAGATGGCCCAAACTCAGTAAGTCATTCAAACTTCCAGGACATGAAGGTTTTAGAATGGTGAGGGTCGGTTGTTGTCCGAAGCTGGTGAAAAGCATGCTGGGAATAAGGCAGAATAGACTCTCAACAAACAAAACCTCTAAAAGTGTTTTAGGAAAGGGAGGGTATGGGAAGGGAAGATGGCCTGCATTCAACTACCCTAAAATAGCCAGTTAATTACTTTAGGAAGAGAAGATAGGATGGGGACACATTAGTCACAGTCCTTTTTTTGGTCTTGGCTGTTAACGTTGCCTGATGACCTGCAAGCATTGTTCATTTGCTTTGATCTCTTGACTTTTAAAAGGCAACCTGTAACTGTAACTGGACACATTTAAGTCAAATTGCAGAACTTCACAGCCATGCAGTACTGGAGCTATTAACTTGCATCTGTTTATCTGGTCGTTGGTGAAGTTCATTGTTCTGTTAAGGTGTCTGCTTCACATCAGAGCTACTACCATGTCTTGGATTTGCTTCAGTTTCCTTTGCCATTTATGTGTGTGTGTACACGTGTTTGCACATATTTGCTAAAAATTCTTCTGGACCACAGGAAAGACTCAACGATTAACATATTAATTAATATAATTAATATAATTGTTTACTTTCAATCACATGTTGCCTTATGCCATTTTGTCACTGGTGTGACTGATACAGTCGTGATGCCTACAGCTCTCATTTTGTCTATCTGCTTGGGTAATGAATAGTGTACGGTGCTTGTGCAAAAGACACCGTGGTGAACATTTGGTATACCCCAATTCCTGATCCTTATAAGAATTTCATGAAGAAGAGGCTTTATTCGTCTTCCTTTCTAGAAGGGAAAACTGAGGTACAGTTGAACAGACTTGAGCACAGCACACCTGCCGAGTGATGGAGCTGGGTTTGCAGCTGGGCAGACCGACAGTAGATCAGTGTTGTTGACCACTATCTTGAGTTTTGTTTATAAAGCTTCTCTTAGTGGGCAGATCTCTGGCCTGTGCTTTGACCTTGCAGTCCCTGGAAAGTTTCCATTTGACTCATCCCAGACTGTCACGCAGGGCCCTGAAAGGACATTTGGAACTGAAGAGTGGTCAATGACATGCTTTCGGTCTTGGCTCCACATGGAGTTCCTTTAGATACAGTATACTTTTTGGTTCCTTGTTTTTTCTCTCCCCTGCTAGTACTAGAGTATTGGCTTTTCCCCAAAGAGAGGTTATGTTTTCTTTATTATAAAGATATCGTATGTCCCTCTCTTAGTCAATTGTAGGATTATTTGTTTCTCTAGTGTCAAGTGTTTTATAAAGTATGAGGTCTCTCTGTGTACTTGATTTTTCTTGGCTAACGTTTAGCATAATCACTTACACATTAAAGGAGGCAAAAGTTCAATTTATAGTAAAAGCCTTCGGATGCATATTTTAACTAGGGTAGACAGACCTCTCTGTGGTAGGGTTACGTTATTAAGTTCATGACCTAAATATGGTGCATGGACTAATGGCCATTGGACATGACACACCTGTCATCGCCCTTCATTACTTCTTGACTACACCCTGGCTTTTCATTGAGTTGCCCTGTGATGTGCCAAGATTCCTCATCTTCCACTCATCAGCTGACACAGATTTGCACTGTCTCTGCATCCTATCTTCTGACTCGAGAGCTGGCCTGGGGTTTGAATTAGTGATGTCAAGTTTGTCAACAGACAAAAGCCAATAAGCCAACAACAATAGCAGCAACAACAGACCCAAGCCAAAACGAGCATTTTCTCACATGACATAGCAGCCCATGGCTTCATGATCTCCAGGGTATTGTCACATAATCAGTCTATAAGAAGAAAGAAGGCAATGCTTTTCGAAATGAAGGGAACAACCAAGACACCATGATGGAATCGGCGGTGTGTGTTAGATCAAACGTTAGCTGTTAATTCTGTAAGAACTTGGGAGACGTGACTGGGTTAAAAATGGAGAGTGTGTGTGTGTGTGAGGGGGGATGAAGACTCCTCTAGAGAAGTCCTTCACACACACCCGATGTTGACACGCCGCACAGCAAGAGAAGATACCCCATCCACACACACTTATATGCTATCCCTCATGCCTCTGCTGATCTTCATTTTCTCCAGGAAGCTCTTCTACTTCTTCCCTATCCCCCAACAGAAAGCCCCAGAGGAACTGGTGTTTAATCCTAAATGACAGGCATATCAAAGACATTTCGACATACCAATCTGTAACAATAACCTTCACTTAGTAATAAGTCATTACCAAGACAGGAGAGAGAGGTGGAGATAAAACTTTGTGGTTTTATTCTCAGCTTTCTGATCCTTAGAGCCACATAAATAAAACAGTTCAAATTAAGGAGAGGTCACTGTAAGATCTAACTCATATAGTTTGTAGCACTCATTGATCCAATTAATGGGACGAATGCCAACCCCTGATTTACTTTATACCACAAATGTTTTTGTTTTTAGTGTATAAGAGAGTTGGGTCAAAGGTGCTCCAGGTGGCATAAGCAACTTGTCTCCTTCTGACTTGTTACCTTAGCAATCTTTGTTTCCACAGTCAACTCTTAGAAATTCACAGAATGGAGGCACTTGAATCCTGTGACCATGTGTTTCTGGAACTATCCTGAGAGGAGCTATTGTGTTCTATTATTCTCATTTAGAAAAGCAGACCTGCACTGGGCAGTGGAGGTGTATGCCTTTAATCCCAGTACTAGGGAGCCAAAGGCAGGCGGATCTCTATGAGTTTGAGGCCAGCCTGGTCTACATAGAGAGTCCCAGGACAGGCTCCAGAGCTGCTGAGAAACTCTATTTGGGGGGGGGGGCATGAGGGAGGGGGAAGTAGACCTTCTTTAACATAAGAATGCTATCTTTGCACAGAAGCACATCAATAGACTCAACACTAAGGTGTCCACTTTAGGTGGTCTCCTGGACCACATGCAGAATCCTCGGGGGAGGGGGCCTGTATAAGGCTCCTATAGAGTTATTGATGATGCTTGTTGTATCTTGGAAGCCGAGTTTGAAAAGAAATCCATGATGCTAGCTTAAATTTGCCTCAGGTTGCTCCTTCGCTTGGTTGCAAGGTTACTCTTTTCTTCATAGGAACTTGAAAGACCATGAAGGTGAGAGTAACACGGTGGATTCGGCTACTAGAAAACGATTAAATCAAAGCCAAAACTTCTTAAACACATCAGCAAGCTGACACCTCAGGCCCCTCAGGAGCTTAGCTTCTTCCCAGAAGCAGTGCCCTGCTGCTGCCTCTGAACCAACTTCCCCAATTCTCCACCCTCCACCCCTTTACAAAGGAACTTTTATTGCCCAATGATCTTCATGTCTTTTACATGATGATAGGATTTGAATTTTAAAAAGTCCCCACAAACCAAATTACATCATTGTTTTACTATGAATTATTTTATTTTTACACCTTTCATTCAACCATAAGCAGACTTTGGTGGCATGACTTGCTAGCTAACCTCCTCTAAATGTGGGGGCCAAGGGTTTTGATTTTGGATTGTGATGTTCTGAGAGTCCATCATGGCGCTGTCACCTAGAATGCTCTAGAGTATTCAAAAGACATACTTCATATTCTGGTGCCTCAATTTTTTCAGTTCTCTAAAACTTAATTAAAATAAAAAACTTTACTTCTAGTTTTCTTTGAAAATACCTTTAGTTAGTTATTATTTTGGAAGCCAGAAAAAATATCTTATCATGTGTATTCAGTAATGCTAACACTTTTTACACTGAATGTAGTGATATTTGGAGCAAGGTCAGCAATGTGTTTGGGTGATGAGCAGCTCGTCCCTTGTTTATTCATTATGCATTGCTTTGCCCAAAACCTTTAAAGTGCTTTTTTATTCTTTGATAATTTCATACATGTACATAATGAGTTTTACTGCTTTTATCTCCTGTTAACCTTCCTCATCCCTCCCCTTCTCCCCCTAAAACCCTGTTTCCCAGCAAGTCTCCTTCCTTCTGTGTATGTGTGTATGTTTATGTGAGTGTTTGTCACTGGCTTTAACTACTGTGACTACCTTTTCTGATGTTGTTCTTTTGTTTCTTGTTTTTCGGGACAAGGTCTCATGCAGTTCAGGCTAGCTTTGACTTTTCTATGTATCCACTGCTGACTTTGAGCCAGCTCTTCCTGCTTCTACCCTTCAAGGGTTGTGACTATCTGCCCACTCTGTCTCCTTTTCTCTCTGTCTGTCTGTCTTTGCATTTCTGTCTCTGCCTCTCTCTCTCTCTCTCTCTCTCTCTCTCTCTCTCTCTCTCTCTCTCTCTCTCTCTGTGTGTGTGTGTGTGTGTGTGTATGTCTGTATCTGTCTGTCTGTTTTCTCTCTTTCTTAAGCAGAATCTCATGCTACAGTTGAGGTGGGTGCCTAGGACTCACTATGGAGCCCAGATTGGACTTGAATGTACAGCATCCCTTCTATCTTAGCCTCTTGAGTGCTGTAAGAGCTTTTACCTGGCTTTGAACTGGTGATTTTTAAATGTTCTTATTAGGGTTTGTGTGGGTATAAGATGATTTGCAGATCTGATACCATAGCACCTTTGTGATAATGATGCTTATAATCTTCTCCCATTATTGCATGTTCACTAAAATATATTGTCACCCCATTACTCCAAACAGCCATCATATCCAGCAACCACCCATAATTATTAATCTTATAGAACTATTGCCTGTTTTAAGCCAGTACTTTGGAATTATTTTTTCTTAAATAAAAAAAGGCATATGTAAGTAACAAAATGGAGTTGATTAAATCTGTATTTATCCTAACTTCTTTAATGATTGGTGTTTTAGGAAATAGTGCAGGGAACTGAGGAAACAAGACAAGTGACAGAAAATTTGAAATTGCAAATTGTTTCCTAGACACTAGATAATACGCAATCATTTGTTCTAATTGCTACCCATGAGGCAAAAAAAATAACAGAGAAGAATGATTGGTCCACGTTAGAGAGAAGGCAACTGAATTATAGAAGTTTGGTTATAAATTCTCAGAAAAGCTTGTCCTAGGAGTTCATTTCTTATGAGTGGCCTATTTCCTGTGATCCCTGAGTCACACTGGCAGTTGGCTAATTCATTCACTTAGTTTTCCATTCAGCAAGTTGTCTACTGATTGCCTGCCATGTGTTAGACACCGTTCTGTGTGCTTGGTGGGACAGTATTTGTCGAGCATACCTAGGAAAGGATTCTCTTCCTAGTATACTATAACACACACACACACACACACACACACACACACACACCATACACACATGCATACATGCACATATGCACGCACACATATACACTAGACAATGGAGACCAAGGACTGAATCAGAACACGAGCTAGGAAGTTAGTGGTTTAATCACGCAGACATCAGAAGGTCTGGTCATGAAAAGTGGTCAGAGGTAAAAAAGCAAAAGGCGGCAAAACTGGGTAAACACATTGGGTAAAGTATTTAGAACAAGAGACAAGCTAAAACTGACTTCAGGGGTTTTGAACTGAAAAACTGCAAGTTTGTCCCTGCTAAGTGGTTTTCTGAATAATACAGTCTCTTGGTCCCAGAAAGAGGGGCAAATGCAATCATCAGGAAAGATATTTTATTTTGCTTTGGGCTCTTGAAATGTGTAGTTTTGTTTGGATAAGACCTGTGATGGCATTGACCATTGCTTTCTCTTGAACTGATACACTGACTTAGAGGAAGGAAGTCATGTGAGTGAGGTCTCAGCAAGGATCTTGGACAGCAGTGCTGATCAGCTCTTGCTAAGCTTAGTGTAAGGGAATATATTCTCCTGGCGACATCACAGCCTTAAAAGATAATTGACACAGTGTGATCTATGCTTTGAGTGCTGTGGGAAAACGTTCTCCTTGGTTGATTTCACTACTGGGTTCATAATCCTTAGCCCACCTCTTTCATTATTAGCCCCTCTCCACAGTCTGATGAGAACTATTGCATTCATGAGGCTAGCTGTTGTATTGTGCCTGGTGAAAACTGCTGTATTTTATAAATCTAGCTGATGATGGAAGCACTTATCAAGCAATTTGAAAGTGGTTTGTAAACTATAAGCCATACATAAGTATTTTTGCTGTATATTATTTTAAAAATGCTTTCGTTCATTTTTGAGAATTGTGTACAATGTATTTGGTCATATTTGCTGCCGTTCCCCCCCCCAACACCCTCCAGGTAATCTGTATACCGTTATTGATGCTGTAAGGAAGCCCCGAGAGTCAAAACTCTCCACACAAGTGTCAGTCAGTTAGATCACATGCTCGGCTTTTGAACAGTAAGCGCTAAACATGTTTTTCAGCTAATAGAGAAATAGATTCAATGGACTGCATTGTAAGTTCTGCTATTATAGGTACAATGAATTTGCCCCAAAGTAGCCAGGGATTTATTATGGAGCAGAGGTATGTGATTGCTAAGAGTAGAATGTTATGGACACATGTAAGGTTTATGTAAGTATGTTTATATATGTATTGTACATACACAGGGTTGTTTGTTTTTTTGTTGTTGTTGTTAGTTTGTTCGTTTGTTTTTGCTGTTTCTAGACAGGGTTTCTTTGTATCCCCCTGATTATCCTGGAACTTGCTCTGTTGACCAGGCTGGCCTTGAACTCACAGAGATCCACCTGCCTCTGCCCCCAAGTGCTGGGATTAAAGGCGTGCGCCACCACCACCCAGCACTGTTGTTTTGGGCTTTACTACGCCCCTGGCTGACTTGTTATCATTTTGTTGCACAGGTAAGCTCTGAACCCATGGCAACATTCTGGCTTCAGTCTCCTCGGGCCTGAGATCATGGGTCAATGGCCTTTTGCTTCATTGGATCTTTGCTTTTATTCCTCCTTCCCTCCCCTCTGCTCCCACTTCTCCCCTCTCTTCCTCTCCCCTCCTCTCCTCTTTCCAGTCCTCTTCCCCCAACTTGCTTTTCTTTCCCCTCTCCTCCCATCCCTTCCTTTCTTCTATTCTCCTCCCTCCTCTCCTTTTCCTTCCTCCCATATTTTTCTTTTGACCCAAATGTTTTACCATGGAATCCAGCCTAGCCTGGCCTCCCAGTCACTAGGTAGCCTCAGCTAGCCTCAAATTTGCAGTCCATCCGCCTCAGCACCCTGAGTGCTATGACTGTAGGTATAGGTCATTCTTAAGCACTTTCTTTAAAGCATGTTAGTTGAGACTCTATTACCACACTGGAATGTTGGAAGAATCTTTGTAGTCATCTAGTTCTGTAAATATGCCGGAGAGCATGTGCCAAGTCTGACAGATTGATGGATGCCTATTGGATCCCTGTGCTAAGAAATATGCTGAAGCTGCTTCTGGGAAGGGTGGAAAGTTGAATGGACCAATGAGCAAAGGGCTGTGACGAAGGATGCAACATGCCTTTGCACACTACACACATCCATCCCAATCTAGTTCGGCCTCCCACTTCGGGGACCCTTCCCTGAGGCCTCATGGCCTGTCAGCAGGCCCAGGAGTCTTCTGCTCTGCTCTGATATCTCTTGTGGCATACTTCAGGCACCAGATTACAGCACTTAGTCTGGCCTCTGCTACAGCACTTAGTCTGGCCTGGCTACGTAAGTGTATAATTTGGCTACTCAGGAGGCTGAGGCAGGAGCCTGATCAGCATTACGTACCTATCTCTTCCAAATTAAAACCTTCTCTTCTGGAGACTCCTAAGATGCAGAAAGATAAAGGGAGGGTATGCAGGAGGCTTAGAGTTACAAGACTCGATTAGCCCCCCACGAGGTTAAATCGAAAACACTGGAGAGCGGTAACCCTTGGTGGAGCTGCCTACAACCTGCAGCTTTTAAGTCACATGCCATTCTCACATGGGCTCATTGCTGCTGCTGCTGCTGCTGGCTGTTAGTGAAGCAATGCTCCTGTATGCAACCCCTCCCCCTATCCTGCAGGACCCCAATTCACTCACTGGTTCGCAAGCTAGGTTTGTCTATGAGTCCTTCGTCCCCTATCTGGAATGTTCTCATTTCCCCAAAAAAGTACAGCTGGGCTACAGACTCAACTCTAGACTAAGCAGAGTAGCTTAGTAAGATTCTATGTTAAAAGAAAAAAAGAGGCGGGGGAAAATGGAGGGCTAGTCGTGGAATACTCACAAAGCCCAAGTTTAGGTCTGTAACACCACAGACAAAGCCAAGCCAAGCCAGATAGATCCTCACTCTCATGAAGCCTTGCCACATACTTCTCGATATGATAAAAACATGAATGTTAAAATTCAATACTTTGCTCACCAGACAGACCTGTCATTAACTAAGGAAGTCTGAATGAATATGCTTTTCCTACATAGACAAGGAAAATTTCTTAAGCTTAAGAGGGCTTATTGATTTGTTCCTTTCTTTAAATTGTAAAACTACTATGATTTGGCATGAAGCAGAAGCAGTGAAATAAAAACGCAGGTTTATAGACTACCATGGAGTGGATTTACAGCTAACGCTATATTCTACAAACACTGGCATAACGGTCCCCCCCCCCCTTCTTCAGAGTGATGGAATGCAAAGGAAATGTCTGAGAAACAGCTGGAAATGATTGCTGAGCATTTTCAACAGTCCTGTGAAATGCCATGAATTCAGAGCATCTCTTCAGAAGCAGGGGACCGTCGCCTCAGAAGAGGTGCTGGCTGTCGGGTTAAACCCTAACCCTGACCTTTTCTTGGACTAAAGGTCACGGACTGGCTTTTATGAAAGCTTTGTCTTCTGCTGCTTGAAGGTAAATTCTCTCTTTTCTTCTTGGCCACCTTCTCTCCCTGCTTTGCCTAACTTTTAATTTGAAAAATTAATTATTAGGTGGTTAATTAACCAGAGCAGGTCTTGCTAGCCTAGGATTGTCTTGAACTTCTGCACTTGTGAGATCCTTCCTCTGGTCCAGAGCTGAGAATAGAGGCTTAGCCACCACTCCTAGCTCCTCCTTAGAGAAATCCAGTCTTTCAGGGAACATGTTATGATTCTTTCATTTTAGTGTATCTTAATTCATAAACGCAACAATTGGTAGAGAAGCATGGCTCCATTCTGCACACACAATAGGCAAGGCCCTTCAGCCCTCAAAACCCCATCCCCTTCAGCACAAGTGACCTAACTGCGGAAGTTGGAGAAATGATGGAAATGTCAGGATTGTAAACTGAGGCTGGATGGGAACGGACAGCATTGCAGGATTGTTCAACACACGTCAGAGCAGAGTGGGGTGAGATGGTCCATGCCTGTGATCGTAGCATTGTGGAGGCTGAAGAAGGAAAACCGAAGGCTTCAAGACCAGCAGGGCCTACATAGTGAGGCCCACCTCATAAAGCCAGAGAAAATCAATGAGTGATAAAACTAGTTTAAGATACTATTACTCCAGGTTTGTAGTACAGGATCCCTAGTCCCATCACAGGGACCAGGGGAGATGAACAATCTCAGTCCCACCCAGACGTGCTAACAATTCACCATTTACTCTGCACCACGGTCAAAGAGTAACTTAGCAGTGTAATTATTCAACCGAAGCAGGCCAGGATACGGATGAACACTGGCAGAGGCACTAGCATAGACTCTTTGATCTCTTTTCTCTGAACACCGTTTTCTGTGTTTTAGAGGAATACATGAAATATAACATTCCTCTTCCTGCTGTACCTTTCGCTATCTCAGGTGTAAGAAATAGGCCTGAAGGGTTCGGGTTGTTGATAGAAGGAAGAGCTGATAATTGTGCTGTAGCTTATGTACCAGACGACAGGAACTTTGTCCAACATTCCAGCAAGAAGAGTGGGAGAGAAGGAACAGAATCCCTTCCTGAGTTCCTCCCACTCCACACGTCCCTTGCCTCCTTGGGACCTGTTGCTCCGTGGATCCACACTCTTTCCACGTGCAAAGAATCAGGCTGACTGTCAGAAACCCCCGAGAGCAGCTCCGCAGTACGAGCCTTGTAACTTTGACACCAGCATCCCCAGTCCTTAGGATGCATTCCATCTTGAGGATAACGAGTCTTGTGTACGTCCTTCCTTCTGTGGTTCTGAAACAATATGTCTTTGTCTTATGGCCTGTCTGGAAGTATGACAGTTGTTCTTTATGACGTCACGTATTAAGCCTGGGCAAATGGGCGCTGGGTTATGAAGTGTCAAAGTGCAGTGTGAGAAGGCAACTGAGCAGCAGAGTAAAAGTGTTTGAGTGGGACGGCAAGGAACACCGCAGTTGTGAGTACGTACAGGATTAAAGCATCCCTCTGCATTTGGGATGAATTATTAGCAAGCAAACGTTTTGAATTGCAAACACGTGACAGTTTTAGTTGCTGTTTGTCCCCTCTCCTGTCTGCCTCCACCCCTAACAGAGATGTTATTGTCAACTTGTGGCAATACATTCTAGGAAGCCTCATGATGGGAGCATCACATTCATATGGAGGAGGCCGGAGAACTACAAACATGACAGTCCATTCTCAGGTTGAGATTTTGTAATGAATGACTTCTAGATTCTTTTCTTGACTAGCTTATATGTTAAACTTAATAGACAATCATTAGAATGAGAAAATAAATATTTCTAAAATAACTATAGTTATAGGCAGCAGGATGAATGTCAGAATATAACAAGATGACTGCAGAAAACCAGTGCTGAGAATTTCTAGATCCTTGTCAGGCACACGTGAGCAGAAATGTCGAGGGCAGACAGTTTGTACTATTGAAAGATATTGAAAGAACATGGGGATTTGTAGCTGTGTCTTCCAGGTTTCTATATTCTATAAAATTATATAGATAAAATAGAAAAACAGTGGAGGTTCTTTTGTTATTGTTTATTTTTGGAGAGGGTCGGGGAGTTGAGGCAGGGTTTCTCTATGAAGCCCTGACTGTCCTGGAACTCTCTTAGTAAACCAGGCTGTTCTTGAACTTACAGAGAATCACCTCTTTCTACCTCAGTAGTGCTGGGATTGAAGGTGTGTGCTGAGGAGGTCTTAAATGATACAAAATAATAGACTGCTGACTGGAATAAGGTAACAATAATGCAGTAGGGTTTTAAGAATTCAAATGGATATTCGTCTGTAGGACTTGAAACGGCTGAGGCATTTTTCAGGGACCCGCTGGATTCCCCTGCTGTGCTGACTTTAGTGACATTGTTAGAGACGTTACTAGGTTGAAACATTTTGCAAGATTACCCTTTTTGACTCCAGTGTAGCTGGGAACTGAGTACAGTTCCGACCTCTGATTTTTTTTCTCAAAGAAATGAAAAATAAAATTAAATTACAGGAGTATTTTTGACACACACCTTGCCCTGCCCTGGTAGACAGGTTTGTTTCTTAACTTAATGATGTTTTCTGATTGTGGGATTTCCCTACATCAAGTCTTTGGCTCTCAGACCTCTTTAGTCTTCAGTCAATAAGGGTTTGCTTCTTCAACACAATTTCAAGTCACATGTCATTACGCTAGAGTATTTTTTTTTCTTTCCTGGCTTTCTTTTAAACATGTTAAGATTGTGACCTATTAGGCACATTCAGAAAGGATCACTTGTATTAGTGATTGACCCAGTGATTATAAAGAGAACATTCTGCCACACTCAGCCAGATCAAGACACAGTAACCCAGAAGCCCCTTGTGAGTGTTTTTCCCTGACCACGGTATCCTTTTACCCCCTTCTATTGACTTTCACGGAATTCATTTCTTCAATTTTTGGATAGTCTCATTAATTCTGTACACATTTAAAAAACAGTTTTGCCCATCCTACTGTTTGAACAACGAGAAGGGATCCACCCTATATATAGATGCTCATTTTTCTTTGGTTTCTTTTGCTCACTCTTGTGAGTCATCCCTGATTTCTTGCATTGCCTGCTTCCTTCTGTAGGATCTCAGTGGATGGCGCCAAGGCTGTTTGAACAGAGCGCTATCACGATGAGTCTGCGGTGAGCATTCTTGTGCTTCTGTCCTGGGGCACACATCCTGCACACGTCTCAGGCAGGTGTCTGTAGGGTGCATGCTGAGTCATCTGTCACATCCAGCCCTCAGTGTCACACTGTGAGGCTGCACTCCCCACAGTGGCTGCAAGGCTTTCCCTGCCTACCCTGTTCACCTAGAGTGTGCAAAGGTTTCCTGCCCCATCTCCTCCCCTTGGCTTGACATCCCATTCCTTTTATTTTAATTTTTAGGTGTGCGAAACCGTACATCCCTTTGTGGTGGTTTTAATTTGGATTTCTCTGATTACTAAAGAGGTCGAAGTTTTTTTCTTGTTCCTTGGCTATTTACTTAAACATTTTGTTGTTGTTGCTGTTGTTTTATTTTTTGAGACAGGGTTTCTCTGCTTTACAGCCCTGACTGTCCTGGAACTCACTTTGTAGACCAGGCTGGCCTTAACCTCACAGAAATTTGCTTGCCTCTGCCTCCTGAGTGTTGGGATTAAAGACATGTGCCACCATTGCCTAGTTTACTTAAACGTTTCTGTGTTCATATGATACACCTCTTCAAGTCTCTTGACATTTTTCTATGAGGTTGTCATTTTAGTAATTTGTAGAGATTCTCTATCCATTTTCAACCCTAATGCTTTCATTGCACATATAGATTATAGTGCACTTAGAATAAATATACAAGTACATTTTAGACACAGTAAATGTAACTCTATGTATCTTCACTGAGGCTTAAGAAAGCTAGAGTGGCCATTTGAATCAACAGCACCCCTGACAGGGATTTAGAAGATAAAGAATGTTAAGAATTTTAAATATTACTGGCTGAGGATTTGCCCTGCATGCATGAATCCCGGGGTTCTCTTCCCTCTGCACCATAAACTGAGCATGTTGGCACACAGTTAGAGTCCTCTCACTTGGGTGATGGAGGCTGAGTTTCGGGTCCATCTCCTCCGATAATCCCTGTTAGGCCCGCCCTCCTCACTGCAGTTAGCTCTCTAGCATCTACTTTCAATATTACCAACAACAGAACAGACAGAGCCTCAAGGAGACATAGCAAATTTAGGTGTTCTGTTAGCTCTTAAAACAGTAACTACTCCGGGAGAGAACACTTGGAGTTATTTCCTGCAGAGCTGTGGTTCCCCAAGCTTTCCTAATCAGGCTTCCTGACTGTATGGGTGGGAATCTTAGTCTAGAAACTTGTACTGTTGCTCTGATCTGGAATCCATCCTGCGCTAATATCTTCCTGTCTGCACTGGTCTATTTCTTCCAGGCTTTGGAATTTCTTTGTCCATGAACCTTTGGTGGATTGAAAGCTCTAATGGCTGCTTTCACTGCCCGGTCTCACGGTCAAAGTCAGGGGTCAGAGGTACATGGAAAAAGCAGGATGCAGGGGGCAGAATAATTCATAGAGAAACTAGAACGTGAGATTTTTTTCCGTGCACTCTTTTCAGTAGCATTTCTGTCTTTATGATGGTGTGCATAAAGCATTTGGTATAAGTCATTATAAACTATATTTCATATGCTTTTGAAAGTGAAACAGAGTAATAAAATAAATTTTAAATTCAATGTTGCATTATATAAGGAACGTAATCTAGCAATGAATAAGTAAAACTAGACTACTAGAGCCTGACCCAATAGCAAAGCAGTGCCATTGTAAAAAGAGAGCTTGCTATGGGGACACATAAATAGACACAGAATGGCAGTTCTTAACGTGTGGTCTAATGACCACTGTGACCTTAAGGGTTTCCCAGATGGCCACCCTCTGGTCTGGTGTCTTGCAACTTTAGATCTTAAATACAACCACATTTTTGCTTTCTTTATAGTCAAGGAGAAATTAGCTGTATCATTAATGTCTTGTTAAAACAGCATGTCTCAACAATTTTAGTTACTGTACATGGCCAAGGTGAATCTGACTCGGTGGCTATAAGTATTTAAGGTCAATAAGATCTTCTGCTTATTTATTATTTATTCATTCATTCATTAATTCATTTATTCATTCACTCACTCATTTTTAATCTTTTTTTTTAGTGCTAGCTTGTACAAGTTACGGTGTATATTTCTTGTATTGTGACTATTAACTTTTTCTTAAAGTGTTTATATAGGTGATTCTAGGGTTTCATTGATATTGAAGTGATCCGTGGGTCAGATAGTTCTGGAAGGTTGACCTAGAAACAAAGGCACCTTGTAATAATCTTGAGGGAATTGGTGATGTCTAATAAGATAATTTAGTAAGTCTGAATGAAGAAAATAAAATTGGAAAGGAGAAGATGCAGAAAGAAAAGAGAAAGGGGGAAATAAAAGAGAGAGTGGGGGGAAAGAAGAGAGAAAGGAAAGAGAAGAGAAGGAGGGAAGGGAAGGGGTGACCAGAGGAGAGAAAAGAAGGGGATACTGCCAACGCTCTTGTGACTACCATCCCTGGCCTCAGCTAAAGAGGCTAGGTGTCCCAAAGTTTATGTCAAATACCACTCTGATAGTTACACCAACATTCCTCACTAGGGGAACCCAATAGATCTCTTAACTACATGGAGCTAAGCACTGCTTCCTTTATAGGGGAGACGGATGCCAGGATGCCAGAATGCAGAGACCGGCAATGCCAGAGAGAAGTGGGCAGAGCCCAGGGAACACAATGCTGCTCAGTCAGTAAGGATTATACAGATGTGACCCTCCACCAGATAGCCATGGCTGAGTCAACCTCTGAGGCTTCATAGGGATGACTGGTACAGGGACAGGGTGAGTCCAGGAACTCTCCTGTTCTTGAGATATCTCTCCTGTGCCCCTGGCTTCTCAGCAGTTGGAAATTCTCATCTATAAGACCTCTAACTTAACATTTGAGGGAGGATGTTTAAGAAAAACAAATAAACAGAAGCTAGGGGCATCTACCGACCTACCAATTCTGTTTAGAAGAATTCCTGGCCTTGACTGTCCACTGTCTATCCGACATGAGCAGCAAAGTAAAACATAACCATATACATTGCACAGCCTCTATTCCCTGGAAGAACAGGCCAATAAAGATGTTGTGGGAACTATAGACATCAGCAGACATGTTTAATAAATTTACAGTATCTACTTTGATTTATAGTTAAAATTAGGAACACTAGACTTTAGAATCTCAGGCATTAAATATGACATGTTAAGATCAGACTGGGGTTTAAAAATGATTTTCGTGGCAGGGAATTGAGGGATAGATTACTGCAACTTCAAGTGATCACAGTATTACACACTCATGGTGGGAGAAGTGGCCCAGTTACAACCATAGAAAATGAGTGGAGCGAACTGGAGGTCACAGCTGGGATTGTGTTCCAGAAAGAAAGAGCAAAGTGTCAAAAACAATCTCCAAGGATATTAAATATGAAGACATAGGAAGCTTCCTAAATATGAATAATGCATGTGCCCGAGGAAGATATCAGAGTTGGTGAGAGGGAGTCATATGGTACTATGGGAAAAATCTGTACTGAAGACACATTTGATTCTTTTGTTTGTGCATCCTGTCCAGTTTCTGCTCCACCCATCCAAAGACCAACTAATGACAGAGCTTTTCTTGCTTCTGCTCTCCACCCTTCTAGGCTGGAAAGTTGGAGGACCTCTTGGTGTCCCGAAAGATGGGAAGTCAGATAAAAGTACAAACGCAGGGCTGTTAAGAGCCAGGTCTCTTATAGTGGACCTTGCTTTGGTTCCTATCTCTTGTCTAGGGTGATGTGATGCTCTCCTCTGGCTTCCCTGGGCTCTTGTACACATATGGTGCAATACTCATGTAGGCACACACACACATAAATGCACAATACATACATACACAAACAAATAAACAAACAGCTAAATCTCCCCCCCCCTTTAAAGTAGACACAGAGAAGTAAGCTCTCAGACATGATTTTCTCTAGACAACAACACTAGAGTGCAATTAACATATAAAACAGTGTACTTTGTATTTGTGGTTATGTTAATATTAAGCAGAGAGGAGGGAGAGAGAGAGAGAGAGAGAGAGAGAGAGAGAGAGAGAGAGAGAGGAAAAAGGAGAGGGCTGAAGGAGCAGTGTGTGTTCCCACAGCACCGGCCAACCTGTCTCTGTAGCTGAAATAATATAGGCCCTAATCTCAGAGTGGGCGATATGCAGTCCTGAGCCTGTGACTGACTAAAGGTTTGAATAGCTTTATTTCTATTATTTTTCCTCTGTCTCATTTTCCTCTCCTGAGAGACAACTAGAACTTTCAAATATACTGCAAAATGATGTTATGAGCATCTGAACAAAACCACACAGAAAATCTGCACACAAATTTAGAGGTTTCTGAGAACACTGGGACCATATGTCAACCAGACTATTGCTCTGTCCTCACAAGTGGCGGGAGCTGCACAGTGGATCTCCCTAGGCTGACCTGTCTTTAAAGGCATTATTTCTGCTTTGTGGATAAAGCTATCTTCATTGTGAAGGAAAAAGCATGTCCTTCCCTAAGAGATTGCGATTTCACAGTTCCTAGACACACAGATAGAAACCCTTGGACACACAGCAATCGTGTGCAGTAATAGGAACAGTCACAACAGCGGAAGGTTATGGTAGGATCCGTGTCTCCTGCTTTGAAAATAAATTCAACTTAGCTTCATCATTCATTTTCCAAAATGTCTACATCATGGCGTGGTCAGTATTCACATCCCAGCAGGAGATTATTATCTTGGAGCAAATGAGACAATGCCCTTGGAGATGTGATCTTCATTATATTTTATACTTTTGTAGGTTGGGAAAGTTTGTGTTGGAGCACTCAACACAAGAACAAAGGAATGTTACAGAGAATGTATCTTATTATTATTTTATTTTTTTGATTTTTCGAGACAGGGTTTCTCCGTAGTTTTTGGTTCCTGTCCTGGAACTAGCTCTTGTAGACCAGGCTGGCCTCGAACTCACAGAGATCTGCCTGTCTTTGCCTCCTGAGTGCTGGGATGAAAGGCGTGTGCCACCATTGCCCGGCTTCTTATTATTTTTAAATTGATTTTTATTGAGTTCTACATTTTCTGTGCTCCCCTCCCTGCCTCTCCCTTCCCCCCTTCAACCCCAAGGTCCCCATGCTCCCAATTTACTCAGGAGATCTTGTCTTTTTCTACTTCTTAAGAATGTATCTTATTCTATCTTGAACTTAGACTCAAAGTTTGCTAGAATATTCCTAGAAAAGTTCTGTAGAAGCAAATCTGGATGGAAGAGAGACAGGCACACTATTGATTTTTTGAGGCCACTCGCATCAACCCCTTTACTAAGGAGTTTATTTATTAGAACCCAAAGTCTCCATAAGCATA
The DNA here is from genome assembly GCF_000317375.1 of Microtus ochrogaster. Lineage (NCBI taxonomy): Eukaryota > Metazoa > Chordata > Mammalia > Rodentia > Cricetidae > Microtus > Microtus ochrogaster. The sequence goes on along the minus strand of NC_022021.1, from coordinate 26,999,800 downwards.
GTAACGCTTGGAAAGACCTTTGACTCTTGACCATGTCCAAGAGGGGATAGTGCCATTAAAGTATAGCCCTGGTGACCAATGTCAGGACTCCATACAGTAAGACCAGGGAATCCCTTGGAGATACTAAAAACCCAATATGTACAACAAATAATTTTTTTAAAAAATGACCTAAAACCTTTATGCTGAACGTACTCTTGCAAAAATCCAGAAAGATAATACATTAGAAGTTCAAATAATGATATGCTCAGAATACTGTTTCATGTAGTTCAAACTGGGTTACAAAGAACATGAGTCCAACCTGAGGAGGCTTAAACCTAAGAAAAGACAAATTTAATTGCTGGCAAAGGCCTGGGAGTTCTTCTCAGGAGCAGCAGTGAAGGGGATCCTGGGTGACTACAGGAACACCCAAATCATTTC
>NC_022021.1:26986347-26998373 GCF_000317375.1 Microtus ochrogaster | reverse complement strand
AGGGAAATGAGAGGCAGTGGCAGGGAAGAGACAGAAATTTTTAATAAATACATAAATTTTAAAAAATTAAAAAAAATAAAAAATGCTGGACAAGAAAAATTTATCTTTGTGTCTTTGAGTCAGGCAGGCTTCTTTCTCCACCACGGTCCAGTTGCTAGTCTCGGGAGGAAATGTGGGGCACCCCCTCCCACCGCTTTCAAAGGAATTTATGCATATTTCTTTGAAACCAGCAATGCATTCTCTCTGAGGAGCTGAGTGTATACTTAAGTAGACATGAGCTCAAAAGGAAAAATGTTTATTTCAGCAGAAGAACCAGCCCTTAACCACATTTCCCCTAAAGTCTGATACATAGGCTCTGGCCAGGGAATGTGGGTGGAGCAAGGTTCCTGTTGAGAAGGTTCTGCGAGCTCTTCTGGGGGTGGTGCTGTGCCTCAGTCCATTTCACCAATATATGGGTGGCTCACTGCCATAGCCCAGCAGGTCTACTGCCAGGAAATGGGGGATAGGAAGCCTTTCTCTACCTACTTCCAACCTAAAACAACTGTGATTTCCCTGGGTGCTCAGTCCATTACATTCCCTCCAAGGATGAGGGAGATTGAGAGACAAGGAGAAGTGAGAAGATGCGTTTCAAGCTGAGCAGTGTGCTGATAGCCCAGCTGTCTTTCACATTTCCTCATGGTGAACGGCCGGGCTCTGTTTCTCTTCTATTAAACATGAAATATCTGGCCTCCCAGGTCAGCAGTTTTTTCTTTGGTCCACGTTAAGCCTACTGGTAGCTGAGCAGGACAGGGCATACCCACGGCAATGTGCCTGTCACTTTTTCCATAGGGGGTGAATAAAAGGTTTTTGTATCCAGGCCTCTAACCTAGGGGAATCTATGTGACTGTCACATGTGCTGAAAGTGTCCCAGACTGTTTTGATGTCTTAGAGGAAACACAGGAATCATAGCTCCTTTTGTAGTTCATTTATTTGAAACATGATAGAGCTGTAAGACTTTAAAAATCATCTGAAATAAGATGGTGAGATGAATTTCTTTTCTTTCCCTTCCTTCCTTCTTCCTTCCTTCCTTCCTTCCTTCCTTCCTTCCTTCCTTCCTCCCTCCCTCCCTCCCTCTCTCCCTCCCTCCCTTCTTTCTTCCCTTCCTTCCTTTCTTTTTTCAAGACAAGGTTTCTCTGTGTAACAGTCCTTGCTTTCCTGAAACTCACCCTGTAGACCAGACTGGCCTTGAACTCACAGAGATCACCTGCCCAAGCCCTGGGATTAAAGGCACGTGCCACTACCACCTGGTGGGAGAGGAATTTCTTATCTTTCTTTAGGAAGAGCTGTATATTATATTTGGGATATTTTTATAAGCCACCTTGGAACTCTTCTAAGAACTTTCCTGGAGCGTTTTCATGCTGAATGACAATCCAGAGGCTTGTGACTTGGTAACTACACACTCAGATGTAAGTGAACGTATGGAGGGACTCACTCTATTTTATTCATTCTGAAATTCCTTGAGAAACGCCTTCATCGAGTGAATATCTGTTAAAGTATGTCATATGATGGAATTAGCAAATCAATGAGCAATATTTCATTAGGTAAATAGTGGTTTTTTTTTGTTTTTTTTTTTTTAAGAACGGAGGGATATAGGTCCTCCCAGCTCAACTCTACCTCCAAGGGACTTGGCCTCTTGGAGTGAACCCAGAGTCCCCCTTCCAGCCTTTCCTTCTACACCATCTCCATCCTTTTGTGACTCAGCCAACCTGCAAAGCCTCTCTCCCGGGAGCCCACAGTCTCCACACTGGGATGAGAGCATCACTCAACCCTCCTCGGAGGGAGGAGCTTGCTCTTGCGGTAGCTGGGTTGTGTCATATATGAACTCACAGAGACTGACAGCACACACAAGGAAGCCCTGGACAAATTCAAATCAGACACAATCCCTGCACTGAGAGGGAAAGTAGACACCAAGTTCCACCCATAACCAAGATGCTATTCGAAACTGATACCTGCTGAGAAAGGAGAGATCAGTATCCTCCAATGGAGTGTTGCTGGGTATATTAATCACATACCACGGAGGGCCCCATGCCCAGGATTCAGTACAGACTCCATGATTCCATGTTTCATTTGGTTTTGTTTGTTGTGGTTTTGCTTTTGTTTTGGTAGTTTTTGCCCTATTGCTTTTGATTGTTATCTTGTGGGGTAGGGCTGAGAGAAAGAACTTAATCTGAAGTTGGGCACATAGGGTGATACATAGGAAGGCTATGAAGTTGGGTATATCAGGTGGTACGTAGGATATGAGAGTTGGGTATATAGGGTGGTACATAGGATATAGAAGAAACTGGGGGAGGGGAAGTGTAGGATCAAAACATAGTTTGAAAAAAATTAAAAATTAAAAATGTTTAAAAGTTGAGGGCTATGGGACTGATGAAATGACCCAACAGGTAAGATTTGCTGATCAGGCAAAAAAGATGGGTTCAGTTCCTAACACCCACATGATGGCTCACGACAGTCTTGATTGCATTAATCCAGTTTCAGGGGGACCTGAGGCTCTCGCCTGGCCTCCATCCATACCAAGCATTCACATGACTCATATACATTCAAGAAAGCAAAATGTTCATATACATTAAATAAAAATAAAGACTGTTGCAAGATGGCATGCAATTGATCCCCTGTGGACTTTGCTCTCTTCCTTGTGCTTGTGATTTGGGGTATCCTTGTAAGAACAACAAAATTCTTAATGTTTTTGTTTTGTTTCTGCTTTGCTTTGTTTCAATTAAATGTTTGACATATATCTATGACTATGATTCATAAGTTCTGTATGTATGAGTTAGTCTGAAAAACATCCAGCCGAAATGATCATTGTGACATCTATTACTTAGGATTGACTAAAAGCTCAATGCTATTCTGATTACATTTATTTTATTTTATTTGGTTTTTCAAGACAGGGTTTCTCTGTGGTTTTGGAGCCTGTCCTGGAACTAGCTCTTGTAGACCAGGCTGATCTCGAACTCACAGAGATCCACCTGCCTCTGCCTCCCGAGTGCTGGGGTTAAAGGCATGCGCCACCACTGCCCGGCTTGATTACATTTATTAAGTCATCTAATTCTCGTACTGCCCGCCTGTACTATGTGACAGTACGGTACTACTCCTGTATTGCGGCGCCTGCACTACGGGACCATTTGTGGGCCGGGCAAGGGCCTGGAGATTTAAATACACAAACACACTTAGACAGAGACAAGAGTCATCCTTGAAACAGGAATGTCCCAAGAATGCCCCCTTAATTGTATCCAGCAGCAGCTTATATAGGGATCCTTAACTGATAGCCACGCCCCAGCCAAACCCACCAGAAACCACTCTCCTGCCATCAGGAACTCCTGAGGATCTCATGCTCAGAGCAGCTTCAGGATGTCTCAGAGCAGAGGAAAACAAGTTGTTTACAAGAAATTCAGGATCTGGGGGTTCACTGCTCTCAACAAATTCTCATACACAAAGGTGAGCTATGTGTTACTGTCTCCATGCCACAAGGAGCAATGACATCAAAATGGCATCTGTAGAGTTAGAGCTGAGATAATTTTGGGCTTGGAGTCTCTGTTCAGATATTACACTCATTTTCCTATCACTTTAGCTCCTACAGCTGAGACTTCATTTTTTCCTTCCCTGTACCCTATTGAAATTACAGAAAAGTAATATAAAATCAGAATAAAGTAGATAGTGACTTCTAGGATATGAGTGGGGTGGGGGGAGTTTGTTCCTCAGGCAAAATAGCCACAGTAAATAAAACCCGTATATCCCTACCCCCACCTCTAGCATCCCTGGTGCCAGCAAAGCCTGGGATAATGGCCCTGTAGGAAAAGTGGTCAAGTGAGGCCCCACCTGCCTGTACCTCCCAGTAAAGGATATCCTGGCTTACTAGAGTGGTTGCCTTTTCTGATGCTTAGCCTCCCATAGGACTCTTGGTCACACACGATGAATTCTTGTTAAGAGCAACCAAAAGATCAGGAACTCTTTCCTTGCCCCGTTCATTTGTAGACTCAGTGTTCAGATTGTTTTACACTGTAAATATCAAGGTCCACATCGCCTTCGTCTTCAAATAACTGTATTTAAAAAGGTGAACATTTCTAATTAACAATTGCAGTTTCTACCTTGGCACCTGAAAATGAAAGCAAGACAAAGACAAACAAGGAAAATAAAACAAGAACAATAAGAACTACAGAAAAAATTAACAATATTTGTATAATGGCAGAGATAATTGAAAAATCAAAAATTGTTTTTTATAAGAGTCAACACAACTGATGAGTGTTTACTTATAGAGATATAAAAAAAAATCTCCAAGACGGACTCAGACTAAAAAAATCAGTAATTCAGTAAGAAGAAAGTAGTGGGGACACTAGTGAAATGATCAACTGTATAAAGAAGAATTATACCATTTAAATGAAACATAGAAATGTTTGGGAACCAACTGCTAAATTTGACTCCAGCAGAAGAGGAAAACCAAATTAGAACCATGACTGAATTAGTAATCCTGAAACTCTCCCTTTCAGAAAATCGCTAGTATCAGACAGATTCATTAGTGAGGTCTAGCAACCATATAATGAAGCATAAATACTAACTCTTCACAAACTCTTCCCCCAAACTTGGAAAGGAACCCTTCTTAGCTTGTTCTGTGTGACCGGTATTCTACCAGTGTCATAACCATATGAGAATAATACAAGAAAACTCCAGGTCAAATTCTTAATAAATATATATTTCTATGCTAAATTGAATACAGCAGCATATAAAATTGCTATATCATGACCAAGTGGGGTTTGTCCCAGGAATACAAGTGGAGTTAAATATTAGAAAATAAGGAAGTAACTTCTCAACTTACAATGATGTTTTATCCAGATAAAACATCTAAGTTGAGAAGAGAATAATTCAAAATGCCTTTAACACTCACGATCCACTGACAACAAAGCTTAGGAACATGTACAGGGTTGGTTGTGTGAACCCATGATTGCATGACTGACAGAAGATGGGGCTCTCTGCTGCCACCCAGCTTTGTGAGAATATTGAATAAGAAAAAAAGAAAAAGATATACATTTTAAGTATGAGATCAACAGGACATATATTGTATTGTCTCTGTTTAAAGTCAAACCATCAAGGGCCGTTTGTAGCTTACTGTAGCTATAGGCTAAGAGGAACAAGCCACTTGTTTGCCATCAATGGTGTGGAAGAAGAGTGTCTCAAAGTCTAAACTCCCTTCTTGGCGAAAACTCAGCGGACTAAGAGGTTAAAGGAACTTCCAGAGTAGGAAGTGTAGCTGGGCGGCAGAACTCTTGCTTGACTATAATTGCATAGTTGCATTGAATTCAGTGTCCAGTACCTCAAAAGGGAAATTCTCTCTCTCTCTCTCTCTCTCTCTCTCTCTCTCTCTCTCTCTCTCTCTCTCTCTCTGGAGTCAAGCATGGTAGTGGGTGGCTGCAATTTCAGCTCTGTCACTCAGGAGACTTTTTTTTTTTTGATTTTTTGAGACAGGGTTTCTCTGTAGTTTAGTTTTGGAGCCTGTCCTGGAACTAGCTCTTGTAGACCAGGCTGGCCTGGAACCCACAGAGATCCGCCTGCTTCTGCCTCCCAAACGCTGGAATTAAAGGCGTGCGCCACCACCGCCAGACAAGACTCTTGAGTTCATGGCCAGCCTGGGAAATATAACTGAGATTTTAAGATGCCAAGTTAGACAGAGATTTCCCCAGCCCGGTGGGGGCATCTGTGAGAAACTACAGTTAATTTTATAACAAATTGCAAAAGATTGGAAGCGTTTCCCCAATACTGGGAGCAAATCAAATAGTTTTGTTCTTACACACTAAACGTTGTATTATAACTTCTAGATGGAGCACTTCAGTAAGAAAACAAAAATAAAAGTCATCAAAAGGATAACACCTACCTCTTTTTTAAAAATTTTTCTGATTACATGCACCTGCATTTAGTTTATCAGTTTGTTAGTACTAATCATGATGGTCAGCAAGGTTAGGTTGTCCTCCCAACATACAGCTAAAAAAAATTAACAAATTGCCTTTGGCAGTGGTGGCATGCCTTTAATCCCAACACTTGAACCCTGTTTTGAAAAGCCAAAAGAAGAAAGAAAAAAAACAAATTGCTCTTTTAGCTGTTTACAACGAACAATGCAAAAATGGAAATTAAAACCAAAATTGCTTTACGGTTTCATCACAAAGAATAAAATAGGCATAAATGTACAAATGAAAAGATTCAGTGTGGTCCTTGTAAATTTCCATTAGGAGTACTGTGTAAAGATGACAGATTTGAAGGGCCATTTATGAGTGGAAACCATCCCAAAGCTACCAACAGAAGAGAGACTCGATAATCACGGTGCAATCATTTACAGGATGATGGCTTTCCTACAACCATGCGGATAAAGTGAGTCTATACAAACTGACATGGAAAGCCATTCATAATATGTAAAGTCAGATAAAGATATCCCAAGCCACATTAGAATGAACACACAACAAGGCTACTAAGCCCCCTTTGATTAGACAGGCATGTATATGTTATCAGTTATATTTGCTTCTTCTATCTTGACTTAGGGTGTAGGCCATTATACAAGAACCAGCCCAATTTGAAATAAAAAGACACAGCACTTATACATCAGTCCTTTTGAGAATTGATGAGCAACCCATCCTTGAAGTCAGTTTATATGGATGCTATCCATGATGTTAGATCTGGGTATCCTCCAGAGTTGTCTCATGTCCACCCAGCGACTGTCCTGTTCAGCACAGTGGTGGAATCATAGGGAGAATTGTGGTTCAAACACAGAGAAAATACTCAAAAAACATGCAGGTCAGTTTCCAGTGGTCATTCGGAGAGTATAGACAGATAGAAATGAACCAGTGAAAGAGGTGCACAGTTTACCTTTCCTTCTCTGTGTTTTTAGCTTTAAACTTAATATGGGTGGTTTCATATGTTTATAATTAAAGAATAAAGAAGACATGCCATAGATTACACTAATTACAGGGAGAAACTACATCTGATAAATAACACATTTTAAAAGTAGTTTTGACCCTCCCCACTTTGAAATACTAATCACTTCCTTAAACCTAGTTTTTCCTCTATATAGATTTCCTACTTTCTAGATAAGTGGAACTGACACAGACTAGATTAAACTTCTTACATTTGGCAATACCCCATCGTGAAGTCTCTTATGTGCCCTGCTTTCTGCTGTTACATCTGGGGCAATATCTCATTTTTGCTCAGCCTTTAGTTCTCACTTTTCATTATTCTCTTGGCTGAACTGACTTTGTTTAAGATTACATGCGAAGATGTGCCAAATGGCATGACCCATTATTACGAATCTAGAAAGTTCCAAGTTTTGAGACTTGCACCAGTGTTTTTAGTATCACTTACTGTTTTGTGTGCATGCTTGTCAAAAGCAATTACCCCTGATTCAGCAAAATTCAACGCTTTCTAACAAACGACGAGGAGGGTAAACAACTCATTTACTCAGAGGGGTTTATATTTTCAGCCCTGCTTCAAAGGAGCATTTCCAAGAGGCCAGAAAGGAATTCAGCAAAAAGGAAACAGCAGGAAGACCCCATGTTTCTCTGTAGTTCAGCAGTACTGGTTGCCAACACCAACATCATAACATTTCAGGGCCTAATTTTCCATATTTTGAAATGGCTTGCAGAGATTGTACCAAGCGAGTGAATCTGCCATCAAACCTAGCTTTGTCTGTTTGTCGCTAAACTTTCTATTCCCTGGCACCTGAACTAAACAGTGGAAGCTTAGCTCTCTGTGAGTACATCAGAAATGGTGGTGACTCATATGGAGGCAGTGGTTCTCAAATGTTGGCATTTAACCAGATGGCCTGGAGTACCTAAGATACAGATTCCCCAGGCTAATCATAGAGTTACCCCCGTGTGTGGGGCTCAAGAATCTGCTTTCCAGGTGAGTTCTCCAGGTAAACCCACAGCTGCTATTCTGGGATCAATAATTTGAGTACTACTGAGGTGAGTGCTTAGGCTTCCAGGACCTTATATTAATAACTAGAGACTTACTCCTGGCTCTCAAATATGAGGACACCCAAATATTAGTGGCATGACCTCTAAATGTGATTAGCCTAAGAAGAGAAGGGCACGGTATGGAAATACCACTCTTGTAAGATAACATTTGTGTGCTCATGAAAACGTAAGTTATAGGTTCAGATCGTCTTTTATACAGATGTTGCTTTTTTTCCCCCAAGAACCTATCCTAATTTTGTTTTCTAAGATCATTGAGTTAATTGGAACTAGTAGATACTACCGGATTAAAAAGAGTCACACACTTTAGATTTCCTGATCCAACATCATGAAGGTCAGTTTTTAACATGTTCTGATCATCCCTAGTCTTGTCTGTGGAACACAGAGAATTTGGTGGTTTTTAGACATAAAGCAAAGAAAACCAGCCCACAAATCACAATCCCAGAACTTAGACAACAATGAGGACCCTAAGAGAGACATACATGGATCTAATCTACATGGGAAGTAGAAAAAGACAAGAGCTCCTGAGTAAATGGGGAGCATGGGGACCTTGGGAGAGGGTTGAAGGGGAGGGGAGAAGAAGGGAGGTGAGCAGAGAAAAATGTAGAGCTCAATAAAGATCAATAAAAAAAAGAAAAAGAAAAAAGAAAAGAAGAGAGAGAATTTGGATTAGACCCAGGTGCTTTGAAATTGTATTCCTCCTTCTTTGATTGACTAGGTATCTTCTTCTTATTATTATTGGGTATCATCAAATTAAAGTTTAGTTGGTTCTGTTTTATAGCTCAAAACAATTACTGTATTTCAGATAGGTCTCTTCTGGTTTGGTGATTGGGCCAGTTAATTAATAATACTTGTATTAATTAAAAATGAAAGCTGTTATTCTTACAGCGTATACTGAAATCATGCCAGACCAAGTGGAAATGTCTAACTTCCAACTTATTCAGCAAATATAGTGCCAGGCACTGTGCTAATTGCTTTATGCATACTTAAGTGTTTTCTTTTTATTATGTTATATTAAAATGGACAGAGCTTTAATTTTAACACCAGCTTAGTTAAATTTGTTTTCAACTGAATCATACCCATTGGCAGCGTTTTCCAGAGGGCTGAGGTTTGCCTTATGAGATGCCAAAGGCAACTCCAATCAATACTGAAAATGTCACATGCGTGGAAGGAGGCAGCCCTGTCTCTACTCGTACTTAGGTTACAAGAGCAATAATTCATCTTAACTGTGAATTTGGAGGAATGCAAAATTAGAATGTAATATTACTTCAGTAATGATATTTAGCTTGTATGGATGTTTTTGTAGCATTTAGATCATTTGGGGGTCATTTAAGTAACCCTATGGAAGTACAATTATTGTGACCACTCTTATATTAAGATACATGATGCATAAAAAGTTGTTTTCTTAGGGCATGAGTCAGATTTTTTGAGCATTTGTAAGAGAGGGAGAGAGAGGGAGAGAGAGAGAGAGAATAGAGAGAGAGATGAGAGAGAGAACCAGGAAACTCTTATTTTAAAAGTAATAACATAATGAGGAAAAAACAGCCTTCCAAGTTGAAAGCATGTAGTTTGTGTGCCAATGTTGTCCTTCCTAGATACATAACATTAACAAATACCTTAGTCTTTCTAAGCCCATTCAGTCATCTGGGAAATGGAGCCAACAGGCCTTTCATAGCTCATAGAGATTTTGTAAAGATTAGAGCTAATCTAGGTAAAGCACTTGGTTCATAAGAGCTCAGAGAATATTGGTATTCTTAACACGTATTGGATATTGGGATTCTACCTGGAAGGTCTGTCTTTTTCTCTCTCTCCTTCCCTCTCCCTCTCTTTCTCCATCTCCAGAATTTTGCACAATCCTTGGCACAGAGGAGACAATAAATAAACATGTATTAAATAAATGAGTGTACCGTGCCATACAGAGTAGCTAATCACATGTTTAATAGAATCACTCCTATCTAGATTTGAAAACGAAAAACTGGCCATTCCTGCAGACTGATCTCATTTGGTTGGATATGAAACAAGGCTATCAGGAGAGAGACCATTTGGCATATGTGACATTCTCTCTCTTACTGAAGAGAAAAATGCACCACAGGTTTCATTTGGTGGCCTGACGGAGATGGAGGTACACAAACCTGGAGGGCAGGATGCTGAGGTGTTATGAGGCACCCGAATAGGTCAAGAGTTCCTTGGTGGCGGTGTGTGGTCCAGTTAAAGATATGAACCAGACAGACCCTCATGCTAACAGTTTTCACATGCAGTCTGGTAAGAAGCAGGCATTTTCTAGCTTTTGCACAAGCCTGAGTATTTACATAGAAAAGTCTATTAAGCATTTAGAGATAGACCTTGGGAAGAATCTATTTCTATGATGAATATTGGAATATACTTGATAGATACCCTCCCAAACTGTCAATCAGTCCAAACTGTTTGGTCTTTATGTCAGCCATATCAAATTATGAAACTTAACTTGTCTACCTTTTAGGTGTGGAAGTTACCTGACCTTGCTAATCCTCGAAAGATTCATTAATTAAATGAGGATAACAATAAAATCTAGATGCCATGTAGGGTATAGCATTACATTTGACACTGCATGGAAAATGTCTGACATATGTTCAATATTTGGTATCTACTAACCATTATTATAGGAGATTAGAAAAAATAAATCTGACCATGACACACTGGAGAGAGATGCCTGGATTGAGGTCAGGAGACAGGTTAACGTATGGGTCAACAAAGCCAGAGTAATGGCTGCGAAAAGCAGAAGAAGCAGCTCAAATACAATTTCAGTTGTGTAAAAATTTATATTAGGATAAGCTGGAAAATATCAGTGGAAACGGCCACTGTATTTACTCCAACTGTCTGATATTCACTTATTTAGCTATTATGTGAAACGGGTATGGTTTTTCATATCTTTTCAATGACAACTTAGGGAAAAGTGACAAAATTGATTCAGAAATGATTGTCCTTTGGGGTTCAAGCAGATGAAGTTCATTGTCACAATCTGTATCATGATGATGTTGCAATCTGTGTCATTTCTAGTTTATCACAACCACAGACGAACCCAGCGCTTGTCCTTTTGGTCATGTTCTCCTTCTAGTGATCCAGCCTCCTGCTGTGACAGACCCCCAGCACAGTCGGCAAGCAGAAAAAAATGATTGACACTTTGAGAAAAATATTCCCAGGGAAGCTAATCCATATAAAAGTTTAACATTGTGTGATGGGATGTCAGACTTCACCATGCAAAGAAATGAGCACGTGCCGGTGTAAAAGGTAGACAAGCTGGTGACAGCATTAGAATGACTTCAGCTCACAAGTATTATGTTTCTTAATATCCGTTTCTGTCACCATTGTGCCCAGTGTCTGTGCACAGTCTAATGAGAATATGAAACTAACTTAGATTTGATTTGAAGAAAGACATTATGAACTGATATAGAAAAATAGTACTTTTATTAACCCTTAGAGATGGGCAGCGTAGCTCCAGCTGAAGGAATGCTCAGTTCTAAGCCAATATTTTCCAGGGAATTAATGACATGTATAACATAGTTTATGAGGGCAGAGACCTTTATTGCCCCCCCCATAGACTTTAGACCACTGAACACAATGCTTGTCGTGTTGTAGGGGTGCCTCAAGGATGGGTTTGATAAGTGAGTGATGAAATGTACCCCACAAACTGGTTCTGATGACACCGGCGCTTACAGAGTTGTGACAGGAGAAGTGTGCTTTACACGACCAATGCTGTAGGGACTACCCCTGGCTGAAGTCTCAGCTGGGTCTAGAACCATACTCATTCTGAGGCCTGCTCTCTAAGATCTGCTCCAAGATCATGATGGAGTACATTTGAGCTGGGGATGTAGAATATTAATACAGGCCAATTTCTAAGAGAAATCAGATTTTTCAAAAGGTCCAAGGAGTTCCTACTGAGCTAGCCAATTCTCACTCGGAATGCGGGTGCTACTGGAATCTCTTCTACCCAGTCCCCGTCCTTTCCTTTCTCTTTCCACAGCAGCCAGACCCTCATCACCACATTGAAGGGTCCAGACC
>NC_022021.1:26980035-26986162 GCF_000317375.1 Microtus ochrogaster | reverse complement strand
TCCAGACCTGCATCACCACGCTAAGGGGTCCAGACCTGCATCACCACGCTAAGGGATCCAGACCTGCATCACCATGCTAAGGGGTTCAGACCTTCATCACCATGTTAAGGGATTCAGACCTGCATCACAACGCTAAGGGGTCCAGACCTGCGTCAGCACGTTAAGGGGTCCTCTTACCTGGTCTTGTCTTCTCTCTCCAACAAATCTCTCACAAATGTGACTCTGTCTCAGTGTTTGCTAAGAGTGCTGGCGTGACATGAAAATTTACGGTGGATCAGTCACAGAGAAGCGCAGGAGATCTGCCTTGTGCGTCGTTTAAATTTAACCTGTGTTAATCCAACCCTGAAAATTATTTTCTAAGAATGAATAACTGAAGACATCTTCATCATGTCAGCAAAATTATCACTAGTCTCACTCAAGTGTGTTTAGGGCCAGAATGAGTCCTTAGAGACACCCTCTCCCATTACAGCCATCAGAAGAAGAGCCTACAATAGAATAAAAATGAGCATACTATGCAGGTGACTTCACTTTGGGAAGCAAAAGACTTAGTTTTAGTACCCTATAATTTCATGTTTAAAATTCATCCTCAGAATTTATCACGTGTCACACATGTCACCGTTAGTGGGTTTTTTTTTTTTTTTTTTTTTTTTTTTTTTTTTTTTTTTTTGGTTTTTCGAGACAGGGTTTCTCTGTGGCTTTGGAGCCTGTCCTGAACTAGCTCTTGTAGACCAGGCTGGTCTCGAACTCACAAAGATCCGCCTGCCTCTGCCTCCTGAGTGCTGGAATTAAAGGCGTGAGCCACCACCGCCCGGCTCACCGTTAGTGTTTAATACCTCTCTTAAGAACACAGAATTTTGCCTCATCTGAGGGCGCAGGAATGTACATCAAGGTTTATTTTTTTAAAAGGCTTACCTTTCCCACTCGGAGTGATTCATGACACACTGAACTTACACGACTAATGTATTAGCAAACTGTCAGTCGTTTGAAACTTGGACGTCTACCTGATTTTATCAGCTTGCTGGGTGCATACAGGGTCTTACAATTCAAACAAAGATTATTGAAGAATAACATTTCTGCAGCTGAGGACAAGCTGGGTGTTCCTTATCCATTTATGGATGAATATATGGAAAGCTGAACTACCAAGATAGAAAAAAAATGGAGTCCAATGGCGTTTTTAGTATTTAGGTCAAGACGTTTTCAGCAGACACAGTTGGTTAATAAAAATGAACAACCGAAATGCAAGAGATGATATTTGTTCTGGAGTTGAAAATGATTCTTTCCAGCAGGCAAGGGAAGGCCATTACCTCAAAAGTCGGCCTTGCCAGGTTCAAGTTGTTCCCAGGGAACTCTCAGCAGCCAGCAAGTACAATCATGAACTGGAAAAACATTTACTGGAAAGGGACGGGGGGGGGGGCTCCTGTTGGATGGCTTTGGGGTGATTCACAGCAGCAATTTACAACATTCTCACAGAATCTTAAACTATTCTCTGCCTCAAAAATATGCATGTGTTTTGACATACGGGGCAGAAGAGGACAAAGAAGGAACAGCTCATAGCATAGACCCAGTCCATTGTCTCCGAAGGATTCTGTGTATACTTTGTGATTGCTCTTTTATTGCTAATATTTAAAATGTAGCCTAAAAGACGGGCGGATATAAAAGCATAAACTGTGAAAACTGAGTGCAGTTCTTTTACAGGGTATCAATACACATTGGTAAGGGAAGTGTGGCCCTAGAGATGCAGCTCAGTTCATAGTCTGCTTGGCTAGTGTGCCCCAAGTCCTGACTCATTCTCCATAACCCAGGACTGGTCCAAACCTGTAATCTCCACACTCACCAGGGAGGACCAGAAGTTTAAGATTGTCTTCAACTACACAGTAAGTTTAGGAGAGCCCGGGCTTCATGGGTCCTTGTCTGAAACAAATGAGCAAAGAAGGGAGCTTTTCAATGTGTGTCTATGCATTGGCACATGTATGTATGTGTGCACACAAGTGTGCACATGCTTGTACGTGGGTGCCTGTGTGTGTGCACCATGAGCCTGGCTGTCTTTGCCCCTGATTTAGATCTAGGCAGCTCCAGTTTCAGGTCTGGGAAGCCTGTACAATTCGCCTTTTTATTCTGCTCTGAAATCCTCCTGATCAGGCCATATGGGGGTTCAGGTGCTGACAAGCCGGGTGCTGTCAGTAACTAGGATTACAGGAAGTCCATCCAATTACTGAGCTGCGGTCACTCCATGTGTCACAGTAAGGAAATGAAAGTCATTCATTGTACTTTTCCCCGTTCCCCGTTTCTAGCAGCTCAAACTCTATCTTCACATCTCTGACTCGGTAGTAATTCTACATGCTAACGTTTCAGCAAAGTTGCTTAACATTGCTACTACACACAACATATAATAATTCTGACATTTTATTTTATATTTAAAATTTTAGAAATTTAAGATTTTATTTTAAAAATTGCATCAGCACAGATACATATCCATATATAGACCATAAAGTCTGCAAACCTAAAGCAGGTTTTAATTGTATTCATCTGTATTTTCAGGGACATCAAAATAATGGGTGTGGTAGAGCAATAGCATCAAAGCAAACAAATAGCAAGAACAAATTCCACCACTTCCACCACCACCAAACAAAACACTCCCAAAGCTCTAGTTCAGGAGCTTTAGGAATTGACGGACACACACACACATATATACATACATACATACATACATACCTATATACATATTCTAAGCCACATCTGAGAACAGTCATGCGTTAGTTCTATATTGTGGTCTCTGTTCAGTAAGAATATGACTTTTACGTTTCTTTCTCTTATTATTTTATCCCACGATACAAGTTATTTCTTTTTCAATTATTCGTTTGCAGTCTCTTGAGTCCAGTTTGGTTTCACAGTGGAGATCCTCCTGCCTCAGTCTTCTTAGTGCAAGGAACAACTGTGTGTGTCACCACACCCAGCGATGTCTTCTTTTCTTCTTCCTTTGCAATGAGGTGCTGGGGAATGAACTCAGGGTCTGCTGTACTCTAAGCATGAATGTGCTATTCCGTGGAGCTACCCTCAGAGCACACAAAAGGCATTTTCTTAAAAATTCTAGTTATTATTACTTTTTGCATATACTATGTTTGGGTGTGTACAGGCATGCATGCACCACAGAACATATATGCACATCCGAGAACAACTTTCAGGACTGCCCCTTCCCCCAGAGGGTTCTGGGGATTGAAGGCAGGTCATGAGACTTGCATGGCAAGCACTTTGACCCTCTGGGCCATCCTGCCAACCCACAGGAAGCTATTTCTAAGTCCACGCACAATATTTGCTGTGTGTACCCAAGCACAGACTCCTTAGCTTCCCTGGTGACTCTGTGACATTTCTTCCTATGACTGACTTTCTTTATATGGGCTTTCCCACAGTCTCTGTCATAGTCTGGTACTCACTTCTGTGCCAAGAAGGCAACAGCTTACCCCTCACCCACGGCTGGTGTTTCTAATAACCACTATAGTTGGCTGTTGTCTTGCCTTCCACACTTGACAAAGTCCTACCATGTGAAGAGGGAACCCTGCTCTTGATAATAGGCTCTTCTACTTATGAGCTGCATGGTTACGATACAACTGCTAGGCTATTTCTTTCCCTATCTTTAAAATCAGAGTCAGATTAGGTGAATTTAGAATATTATTTCCTACTTTGGTTTCATGCTTTTAGAAAGCAGTAATTTTCTATGCTTGCACCATGTTGGATTGTCCAACTATCCCACCGCAGCTGTTTTGGCTCAGATGATTTCCCAATCTGTCTGTTGGCTGCTTGTTTGGGAGAAGTGTATCTCATAGTGTCTGGGAGGTCATTTGTCAGCTACAAGAGCTCGAGGGAGAATACACAAACCGAAGGGGAAATGTGGAGCCGTGTAAGAAGTCCAATGCAAACTGGGAAGGATTGGTGAGCATGGCATG
Organism: Microtus ochrogaster; assembly: GCF_000317375.1. NCBI lineage: Eukaryota > Metazoa > Chordata > Mammalia > Rodentia > Cricetidae > Microtus > Microtus ochrogaster. The sequence continues at coordinate 26,982,221 of NC_022021.1, read as the reverse complement.
CAGGGCTAAATTTGAGAGACAAACATGTTCAAGATTCAAAGGACTCTCAAATGTCACAAACAAAAATTGGGGGTAACAGTTTTAAGAGGGATGCTTTCGGAGTTTAGAATACTGACAAACATACTCAGATCTAAACCCCAGAAAGCGAAGTTCATCTGCAGCCAAAGGGATGTCAGATATCCTTGGCACTTTGAAGTGGGTTTGGCTTGCAAGAAGTTATTCGAAAAAGAAATGCCGAGTGGGAGGCCAAGAGAAACCTCTGATTCTCACTCCACAAGATTCCACCTACTGGCTGCCACCATGCAGGGAATTTCCTTCTTAGGTTCTTAGCTCACAGAGACCTGGAGTGAGTAAGATTAAGACATTCAATATAATAGAAAGTTTGATCCACTCATGGTAGTACACGAGACTGGGTTTGCTTTATTTCTAGTATCTAGGATGTACAAGCGGGGGGCTGGGATTGGTTGATCAAGTTGTAACTGTTCCCTCCTCACTTCTGCCATAGATACTTAGGTCCCATCACTATTTTCTTGGTCTTACTATCTCAGCTTTTATTCTAGCTTTCTACAACCTTGTCAGTTACCTATGGACAGATGACCACTGATTTCAACAGTGGTCAGAGGAACTTCTTTTTGTAGTGGGTAGCAGAAACTTCAAACTGGTCCTAGTACTGAGAATGTGTCATTGCTGAGCGCTCAGCACTAAATGTGACATTTGTAACAATTTCTCCGAGGCTCAAGGAGCATAGTTGAAGAGTGGACAGAAAGAATGTAAGAGCAAAAGTATGTGAATGAACACTGTGAAATGCTATCTTCTGGGCTTGAAATCGACTGCTGAACTCATGGGCTCAAAGCAGCTATAATTGCTTATGTGAATCTTTTACCAGATCAAAGTAGTCACCACTACAGTGTGGATGGAGAATGGGCTCATACATCTCTGAGCTCAGCTGAGGGGTCATTGGCAGTTGATGCTTCTGAGTGAAGGGACTCTTACTTCTTTACACGTGTGTCCATTGGTAGGTAGCCCATGCTCTGGCACCGTATCCATGTGCCGGAAGGTAGTCCTTATTAGATACAGTAAACTCTATTAAAAGGAAGACAACATGATGGTACCAGAATGTGAAGATGCATTGAGGGGACCCAGAGGCAGTGTAAAGAGGAGTTAAGGGTAGGTTATGATCAAGATACATGAAACACATGTACGGGATTTCCAAAGTAAATTAAAATGTTCTTTATTGAGCTTTTAAACACATAGTCACCCAAAATTACTCTCCTGATTATAATCTACTTGACACAAAACTATTCCAGCCCAGAATGTTGTCAACAAGCTTCATTGGCCAGGTCAGACCTACTTGATTAGCAAAACTGGCCCATGGTGGGTCTGAGTCTTATATACCTTGCTTTGACATATTTCTTATTCCTCCCTTAAGACCTATGCCAGGGGTGGAAGCTGGCATTCCATCCCCTTTTTTCCTGGTTTTCAGAGCTTCCCCTAGTGAAGTAATCATCCCAATGAGGCCAGACTGTAGGAGACTCACACCTGGCCTCCTTAAGGAATTTAGCATATCCACAGGCTGTATGCAGTGTTAAGGAATTAAAATGAGAGAGGTTCAGAAAATACTCTTAAGCTTTAGAATGCACAAGATCTCACCATGAACCCTAACAAAAAATCACATGCAGGCTACAAAGTTTTGAGCTACCAGTGATTGTCTTAGTTGGTGTTTTTATTGCTGTGAAGTGACACCAGGACCATGGTGACTCTTATAAAGGAAAACATTTAACTGGAGCTGGCTTACAGGATCAGAGGTTTAGGCCATTGTCATCATGACAGGAAGCATGGTTGCATGCTGGAGGCATGGTGCTGAGAGGTAGCTGAGATTTCCACATCTGGAACAGCTGGCAGCAGGAAGTGAGAGTGAGCCACTGTGCCTGGCTTGAGCTTTTGAAGCCTCAAAGCCTACTCCCAGTAAAATCTTTCCTCCAACAAGGCTACACCTCTAAATAGTACCACTTTGTGGTAACCAAAGATTCAAAACCATGGGCTTATGGGGGTTATTGTTATCCAAACCGTCACAGTGGTCTGTGGGAAGTCTGTGGGTAATATGATTTTAGGAACACACTGAAATTATCAGAAATTAACCAGTTACATATATACAAGTAATTTACACTTCACCTTCATATTTTTTT
>NC_022021.1:26977815-26979170 GCF_000317375.1 Microtus ochrogaster | reverse complement strand
TAGTTGAGCATATACTTTTGTTGTATGATAGGGCATCTCTTGGGTATATTCCCAAGAGTGGTATTGCTGGGTCCAGTCACCTTCATATTTAAACTGCTGGAATATCTTAGAGGAAAACCGTATGAATCCTACAGTAGGTAAAATGGCTTTCAAAGATTAGTTATGCTTCAACCATGGGCTATATAAATGATGGCAGATAGTCTTTGATGTAAACGTCCCTGGTCAACCATTCAGAAGATCCTATTCAAAATAAGGAGTTCTATTAGATAATAGAACTTTTAGGTTCTTACTGGAAGCATGGAAAAGACTGATTTCTAGTGTCTGGGAATAGAATGAGTCTATAGAGGAGTTTGGCCCATGACCCTTGTTTTAACACCAAGGTTGTTGCATTCCCTAGAGATGGCTTGTTATTAGAGGCTAATTAGTTCTCTAGGACTGAACTTGGATGTCTTCTCCTTCTGAAATAGCTGTAGATTCTCTCTAGGGGCCTTGAAAGGCTCTAACACATCAGGGCCAATTCTTGTGTTTGGTTGACAAGTGAAAGAACATCTCCAAGAAAAATAAGGCAAGTCTGGAGAAGGAGTGGGGGTGGGGTGGCTGGTAGGAGTGTGGGGTTGGGAAGCTGTAAGAGGCACTAAAATAGGGGAAGTCAAGGGACTCCTGGGTTTTCATGAGAGAGAGAGAGAGAGAGAGAGAGAGAGAGAGAGAGAGAGAGAGAGAGAGAGAAGTATTCTGAACTAATAAATTCTGACCAAACAGCTGCCCCGAGCTCTCTCCCGTTTACGGTAAAACACCAATGAGGGGGAAATTGTAGATGGATATTACCCAAGGAACACGCTTTCTTGGAAACATAAGTTCATGCAAACAAACCGGCCTGGAGGCAAGCTGGAAAACAAAGAAAAGACAAGTTCCTATATGGGACAAAGGGCATTCTTTGTCAGGTCTGGCTGGATGGATCTAAGTCATCTTCCTGAGTAGACCGCTTCATCATTTTTATTCCATTGCCTGAGGTTCGGATGGTTCACTGCTGCAAGATATCCACACGGAAACTCCCCTTAGCAAATCATTAGGACACCAACATGGTTTCAGCACAGACAGGCTAGGCAGGCCCACGCTGAAGATTGCTAATCTATGGGACCAAGCCAGCAATGTTGCACATAGAGTTTGGAAACCGCTCCTACCTATTTGCCTTGCTCTGGGAATGTCTCCAACTGCTTACGTTTTGTTAATGCAAGTTCTACATGTGAGTTTTCCCTCTGTGTAAATCTTTTAAAGATTTATTTTATAAATTGTATAGCAGGACCTCGCTATGTAGCCTTGGCTGATAAGCTACTCACTATGTAGGCTAGGCTGGT
>NC_022021.1:26974730-26976710 GCF_000317375.1 Microtus ochrogaster | reverse complement strand
ACCACTTCCTGGCTAGCACCACACTTCTTTAATTTTTAAATATTTCTAAGAGACACCTGATGTATTGTAATTAATGTAGCTTCTGTGTGATTATTTCAGGTCTGGGTGGCCTCCGTCTACAGACACCAAGGCCATTCGCTAACAGCTGAATATGCCAACAGATTTGTTCTAAGTTCTCTGGGATGTGGGTAGAAAGAAAAAAAAACAGGTAATAAAGTTGTAGACAAAGATAGATGAAAACATATGCAGACAACAGATTAAGATATATGAATGTATGTGGTTATGACTAATACAAATGGAAATAATTATCTCTTATGTAGAAGAAGATGAGAGAGCTGTTTCTACCATTTTTCAAATAGGAAACAACCCCTTCTTAAATCAGGGTTTCTGTTAAGTCTGGGGGAAAGTGACTGTTTTACTTAGGTTTCGAATTTTGTTTGCTTTTATTCAAAAAAGCCATTTTCTTTTTTGGAGATATAGCTTTATCATGTAGTGCTGACTGGCCTCAAAAATCTCAATTTTCCTATCTCAATATCCAGGGCACTAGGAAGAATTTCCTATGTTTTCACTGTTAGAAGTTTTTAAGTAGTCTTGTGTGAAATGTGGACAGTCCTGGGGGTTTAACAGTGTTGCTCCCCTCAGAAAAGAAGTCTGATGCTCCTCTCTGGAAAACAAAAGAATGTGCTTGGGACTGAAGAGATGCCTCAGTGGTTAAGAGAAGCAAATTCACTCATTTGAGAAAAATGGGAATCATGAAGGGTACAAGTTTTCTATCTATCAAGTATGTATATGTATAATATATATGTGTGTGTAAGTATATTAAATATGACTATATAATGTATACAATATGACATCATAGAATAATAAATGACACATATATTTTACATTAAAATACATGAGTAATAATGTCAGAGAGATAACCACTTTGAAGAAGAAGAGATAGTTTATTCCACATCCACCTGGAAATCAGATGGCCATGATACATTGAGGAGACACTATTGGCATATGTCATGAGTGTTGTAATCTTCATTTTATTTTTTATTGACTAATTAAGAAATTGTGTATTTATTTTGAGACAAGGTCTCACTGTGTAGACTTGCTAGTGTCAGGCTCCTTAAGAAACCTGTCTAACCTTGAGCTTGTGGCGGTCCTTCTGCCTCTGCACTGACTGCTGGATTTTAAGTGTGCATTGCCACACTGAGCCCTCACCCTCATTGTATTAGCTCAAGTTTAACGAAGCCTAAACTGGGTTTGTGTTCTGATGGTTTACCCCCTTCCTGTACTGATCTTGAAGATTTCGTGTATGCCCTGAATATGTCCTACAAGTTGCATTTTGTAATGAGACGTAATTGCTTTCCAAAAGCTGCCTTCTAGCCCCTGTGGAATGCCCTGCAAATGAAGAGCTTCAGGGAAGAGATGAATCGGTAGGTGGGTAGGTGAATAAATTACTTGTTTAATTTTTCTCCGCAGTTAAAAATTTTCCACCCCATAAAAATCTGATGGGCTTTCAGCGTTTTGAAGTGTAAAACTGGGGAAGACGTCAGTATATTGAAGCACATTATGTCATTAGCTCTCCTGTGAAGACCAGGACTTTTTAGAAAAGTGGTGTTGTTTTCACACGCACAACCAGAGTGTGAGCGTGAGACTGAAGAAGGGAAAAGCTCCCTGGAGGAGTGCCTAGCCAAGAGGAAGGGGGAAAATAGGCTCTTTCATACTGCGGTCCAGTCATGGGGATTTGAAGCTGGACAGTGTCTTAGTCTTCTTTTGTTTTAATAGAAGAAATAGGAACATCTAGAATTTCCAAGAAGAATCTGCAATAATTTCCTTGAGAATTCTAGTGCAGGGGAGACATTGATTAAATGGATTCTTTTATTTACCCAGTTTCTGCCTGGTTTCTATTAAATGTTCTCGCCTATGATTTAAAAAGAGGAAGAACCTTCCTTTACCCCAATCATCCTTTTTCCCCAAGTTCCCCCCATC
>NC_022021.1:26972176-26973950 GCF_000317375.1 Microtus ochrogaster | reverse complement strand
TTTTTTTTTCCTTTTCCCAATAAAAAAAATTAAAAGAGGAAGAAAAGAATAAAGGCATTAGTTCATGGTTTAATTATCCAATCTGACCTGTTCCCACCACTCTATGGCCACCGTCAACTGAAAAATATAAAATGTGTTTATTCATTTCTGTTTAATCTACTGCATGTTTGATTTATGCTGCCACTTCTAGGGGGAAATTGATGACTAAAATAGCTGTGGAATCTCAGAGATTAATTGTCTGTTTTGAGAATAGTACGTTTTCCCTTGGCTTTCCCATTTGTCAAATGAATTTTATCTAGTGGAAAGTAATAGCTTCAGGAGCCATCAACATGCAGTCTCTCTTATGTTCCTCCAGTCTCTTCTGTTGCATCCCAAGAACTGAGTTAAGGTTAAGGTGAACAAAGTCACCACTATTTTCACTTTTGTGCCGTATTTCCACCCAGTGTCTCCTGGTCCTCGTGTCCTTGAATGCCAACCCACCTGACTTCTCATCCCTCATCTGCCTCTCTGGCTAGGGTTCCTTCCAGATGAATGTGTCCCGGAAAGTTGTGATTTTGTTTTGACTGAGGACGAACTAAGAATAGAGAACAGAGAACAGTTATACGTGAAAGAATTCTAGCCTGTCCTATGGAGAGCAACACTCACCCAATATCCCCAGATAGTGTTGGAAATTAACCTCTCCTCGCCGTTCTCTCCACCCGCAAAGGAGAAACTGTAAAGCCTTCATCCTGGGGCTGTTTTGGGAATCAAAAAAATGTAGAGTGCCAAAAGTGATCATGCTGTCTTTCACAAATGAGGGTCCCTGTGTTTCTGAAAACAATAGCTAATCTCTAAGGTCTCTGTTAGAATCAGCCTTCTGCTGCCGCTGATCATTTTTCAACCATGCTGAGCAAATCATATGGTGAAGGTAGCAAAGAAGAAAGAGGTCACTGGCAGTGGGCGGGCGATAGAGACTGACATGGATTTTAGTGTTTCTCCCTAGTCTTTTGAATGCTCTCCACACAAGCATAGGCAGCTCTCCATCCTGCTCCGGGCCTCTCTACTGCACGGTCACAGTTTTGCCAGGATGTCCTTTCTTAAAACTGTCAGCTCTGTGAACTACACCTCATGTGCTTAGAGTATTCATTCAAGACTTCATCTCTCCTGGTTCCTCTTCATACACATATATTTCAGTCCCCAAAGGGTGTATTTGATTCCCATCACATGTTCTGTTTTTCCTGCCCCGACTTATTTGTGTGCAATTTCCCTTCCCACAAATCTGTGAATTAGCATGATTCAAGTATGGCCTTTCCTAAATAGTCTTCCTTAATCTTACAAGAAGAAATTACTCCACTTATGGAATTGCTAGGCTATTTTTGCATACCTCTATAGTGACCACCAAATCTTTCTATACAATACTTATTTTAAATTTTATAGTAGCAAAAGCAGTTCAATTTTTGTTCCATGTAAGAGACCTAAAATTCTCGTGATGAGTAAGTGAATGGCTAAAGGTACTGTTGCTAAGATTTCTGAGCATGGATGGAAGAAAATTATATGTACTGATAGTTCCATAGAGGAGCTTAAGCAACCAGCTAAATAGAAAGATATAATGCAATTGGCAGCCATGTCTCATCTTGGCCATTGAGGATTTGGATAACCCTCAAAGGATAAGAACAGTAGAAAGTTGATCCCGAATTTCCTGAGAAACGAAACACTGATTTCCACAGTGGTTGCACAAGATTGCATTCCCACCAGCAATGGATGAGGGTACCCCTTCCTCCACAGCCTCTCCAGC
>NC_022021.1:26968772-26970231 GCF_000317375.1 Microtus ochrogaster | reverse complement strand
TTTTTTTTCCTTTTCTCAATAAAAAAAAATTTAAAAAAAAAGAACAGTAGAAAGTAACGTAAGACCTCATTGCTTGCAAAGTAGATTTTAGACTGGTACGGAAATTATTTCATTTTACATTTAAAAAATTATTCTGTTTTCTCCATAGTAAGAACTGTTGAGAGCAGGAAAATCAATCCTTTGGGAAAAGGAGATGTCCTAGGATTCTCATGGCCACTGCACATACTCTTCTCTGAAAGTCTTTAGAATTGTGTGCTTTAAACCAAGCGCTGTAGCGCCATGACCTGGGATGCAGAATCAACATTTTCTCCTTTGTGAGGCTGAATGAGTATTTTCTTCAGGGTAAAAACACGGCAGGTTTGGAATGAATTATAAACACATGGATTACATTTCCCCTCATGGAAATCATTAATAGTAAGGTAATGAAAGACTTTCACATGTCTGAATTTTAGTGAAGGTTTAAAAAACACAAATTCAAGAACTGAACAAAAGCTAGGCATGGTGCACATCTGGAATTCCGGCATCTGGGAGGTAGAAGCAGGAGGATTAGGAGTCCAATGCCAACATCAGTTACACAGTGAGTTTAGGGCCTGCCTGTACTACATTGGTATCTGTGTGTCTGAAAACGCAAGCAGCAGACAAACAGCAGCAACGAGAACAAAACCGAGTGTGTGAACGACGTGGGGTCATTCTTATTCATGATTATAGCATTTTGATTTGGGGCTCTGATGAAAGAGAAAAGAATCCTGGTTTATACGGGACAGTTTGCTCCCAAGTTTTAGGAATTTGGACACAGATACTGGGGACTTTTAGGGATTTGGGGGCTCATTGTCCTTCTTCCTTTGGTGGTGTTTCCTGTCTACATAGGTACTGTTTGAGGACAGATTTAATAACACTTGTCACTAGAAATAGGGCTGAAAGCCAGGATAAAATGTATCCCATGAAAGAGGAAATGCTGGCCTTATACAGAAGGGAATCAATATGCTAGTTCTATATTTAGGGTGAACACCTCATCCTGTCTGTCTGGGTCTTCCAGATCCAAGCTGAATGTCTTTATGCTGAGTGACCTCACCCTGGAGTGACCCAGAACAGTCCATGACCTTCTGTTTTAGTTAATTCTCAATCACGGTGACAAAACACTATGCCCATGGCAAGTTATAAAAGAGATTCCTCAGTTTGGGGCTCAAGGTTCCAGAGGGTTGTAGTCCACGACTATCAAGGTGGAGACAGTGGCAGCAGGCAGGCAGGACTGGAGCTGAAGCAGTAGCTGAGGGCTCACATCTGAACCCAAAAGCATGAAGCAGAAGGCTAACTGGAAATAGCATGGACTCTTGAAACCTCAAAACCGTCCCCTAGTGATGCGACTCCTCCAAGTCTACACCTTTTAGTCCTTCCCAAAGAGTTTCACCAATTGTGAACTAAGTATTCAAAAAACGTGTGAAATTTATTTATTTATTTA
>NC_022021.1:26949089-26967901 GCF_000317375.1 Microtus ochrogaster | reverse complement strand
TGGGTATATTCCCAAGAGCGTGTGAACTTTTGAGGGTTATTCTCATTCAAAACACCGTGCCCTCAAGAGTTAAGACATCACTGGAAACATCAGGGGAAGCAGTCATTCGCAGACTTCTCTCCGCATGCTCAGAACCTGTGGACCTGGCCAAAGTACAGGTTTCCATTTTGCTTATGTGGGGTGAAACAAAAATTGCACATTTCTAGGAAACTCGTTCCTGTTGCCAAAGCTACTGCTGGTCAAGAGTCCTCATTTTGAGAATCAGAATTTAGACTCACAGGTGTAGGCAATCTACTGCCTGTGTGTTGCCTACAGCTAAGTGCAACAAAGAATAGCTTTGGCTATGGCCCAACACAAAGTCATAAACTTTCTTACAGTATTATGAGCACCCAAGAGACAGCTCAACCAAGTGAATGAAGTGCTTGCTTCCTCTTGAATTTTTTCCCCCAGAACTCATGTAAAAACATCAGGTGTGGTACCACATTCCTATAATCTCAGAGCCAGTGAAATAGTGGTGGGTAGACCCCCGAGACTTTCTGGCTAGCCAGCTTAGTCTATTTGGTGACCATTGGATCAATGAGACACACTGTCTCAAACATACAAAGTGGGTACATAATGAATAACAGTGGAGATTAACCTCTACTCTTTACATACACATGAACGTAGGAAGTTTTTGGTTTTTATTTTACAAGTTCTTAGTATGTCAACTGCACAGTTCTCAATGTCACAATGCAAAAAGTTGTACACAGCTGTTAAAGGATATTAAAGGATGCCTGCGGACTGAGAGTTATTCCAAGATCTGGATTCATGACATTCTGTGTCTTTGATCAAGTTCTTGACCTCTGTAAACCTTCACTTTTTCATCTCCACAAGACGCTACTCTCCTTAAGGCATTGTTTCAAAGATTCATGGGGATGATTACAGACACAGGCTAAAGAAGTAAACATGAGCTGTTTTCTGATCGTTGGGACCCAGTTCACATATCATTGAAGTCATTTCCCATTGAGTAATAGAAGTTGAATATATATATATATATATATATATATATATATATATATGGAAAGTTACAGAAAAATTCCTAGTTGAAGGATTCCTAAGCAGTGACATTTGCAATGCAAATCAGCATATTTAAAGAATAAAGATTTCATCAGATTGGATGAGGATTAAATTGACGCATAAAACATAGCCTAAAACTGGTATTTCCTCTAAAACACTAATCTTCTACATGTTTTATAATCTACCTCCCTATTCTGAGTTACCTAGAGCAATAAGCCTATTGCAAAAGGATACCCTACTTGGGAAAAGGAAATTGAACACTAAGAACTTAGCATGAAGGCCCAGCTTAGTAAGAGTTCCATTTTATGGGTTGTACTGCTTCTTTCTACATAATCTTAGAGAAGTTATAATGCTAACGACTTCAAATGGCAGTCTGATTTTTACAGTGAGCATAATGCCTGCTTCTAAATGTACAAAACCCAAATTATACAGTGCTTATAGGCCTGCTTCCTATGACCCATGTTAAGTGTTCAATTAATATTGCCTATATACTATCTGTGCCATGATAAGGCTACTTCTACTTAATATTCATATAGAATTACCGGAAGGATCACAGTAGATTAGCTAAATTTTACATTATAGAGCTATAGTAATATAAACATCATGGTACTAGTACATAGACACACAGAGACTAGTGGAATAGAAGTCCCAGAGATAGGTTTATATAACTATAGCCATGGTGCTCAGTACACACATGGATAACAGACAAGACCTTCAACAAACTGTGTTGAAAAGCACTGGGCATCCACAAAAAGAAACTTGAAACTAGATCCGTCCCTCTAAAAGACAAGAGAAGGTAATGATGGAAGAGGAGGGGGGGTGATCAAAGTACATTTGAGATGTGTATGAAAATGTCACAGTGAGATGCATCATATTGTGCAACTAATATTAATAATTCCTTATAGCAATGAAAAGTTATATAAGATATTCCCATAGAAAGGAGAGCATGGACAAAATGGCTCTAAGTGTGTGACGATAGTTTCAGGTCTTCATTGCCATATCTCATGCCTACCTGACAGCAGCTTATAGAATGAGGTGTATCCCATCTCTCTTTTTCCTCAGTAGGGCTGGAGGTTGTCTAGTTCATCTGTAAAATGTAATCATTGTATCATCAGTGGCCTCTACCTGAAGCTTGTGGTAGGTTAATTTGAAATTTCTATTTCTAGACCTGAAATTTGGGGGTTGAGAAGTGAAAATTTGGCAATTCAGGGTTAGGGAAATTATGTTCCAGGGAAGAAGAGAGAGTTTAGTTTGGAGAACTATAAAACAGTGATAATCATGTCATAGATTTGAACAAGCGCTGCTTATAACCCAAGCCATTTCAAGAACAAGACTTTTTTAAAAAAAAAATCTCTACAATTCACTTTCGATGCAAGACATAGAAGCAAAATTCATGTGTTCTAAGAAACAACTCTGTTGCCTGTCCTACCACAGGTTTGACAAGTCATTTAGTTTGCCTCTTGTCTAAGCAACAGACGAAGCAGGACCTCAAACCCTTTTGGGGAATTATTTGACCAAATGTTGCCTTGTTTTTCAACATTAAATATTCACACTGAATAAAGAATTACATTAAATATTTAAAGCTCCTTGGAGAATGTAAGGAGATCTGGATAGTATAATATTTAAACACTTCCAGTACTGGCTGAGCGTGATGGGTCATGCCTTTACTCCCAACGCTTTGGAGGCAAAGGCAGGTGGATATCCATGAGTTTAAAGCCTGCGTATTCTTCATAGCAAGTTCTAGGATAACCAGGGCTGCACAGAAAGACCCTCAGCTTGAGAAGAACAAAAGAAGTATGTCATTCAGCTTAGTTCACAGAAAACATTTAACAATTATTCATTTCCTTTCCCTCCTCTTCCATATTGTCTTCCTTTTTAATGTGTCCATGCATGTCCACTCATTATTGTCCACTGTCTGTAACCCTTGTGCAATGCAGGCAGAGTCTGATTGCTAACAGTAGTTATTCTTGAGTGTTCGGACCATCATTGGCTTCTGCTTCACCTTGATCATGTTTGGGTCTTGGTACCAAAGGCTTTTGGTGCTGCTTCCCTGAACAATCACATCACTAACTCTGCATTAAACCCAATTGGATTCTGAAACAGATTTCACACTTGGGCAAAAACAAACAAATAAGTAAATAAATTGAGGGTCAAGGATCTTCATGAACATCTTTAAGTACACATAATTTTTTTTTGGTTTTAACTTCATGGGCGATACTAATACATAAATAATATATTAATGAGCCTAAGGTGTAGTTTACAGCCCAAGAATGGAGTTCTCTACCTACATGTGTTCCTACAAGTCTTCATTAAGAAGTTTATACATATTCAGTTTTCATTTTTCAAATTTTAAAACTACTATATTGCTGACAACTGCTGTATAGTTGAAGTTGGAATCAACAGAAATTATTTGAGCCTACATAAATGCTCAGTAAAGCATACTCAGGAAATAATGATTGAATGAATGTTCTCATTTTTTTCTCAACAAGAACCCAATTTCTTGGCCAATGAGAAGGCCTGTGGTAAAAGCATCTGTCACTCAAGCCTGACAACTCTAGTTCAGCCCTCACACCTGATGCGGACCAAAGAAACCCTATTCCCAAAAGTTGTTCTCCGATCTCCAGTATATGTCACCCCATTATCCCCTTGTTCTCTGTCCCCCTACAATCATTAAAAATAGTGAAGTCCTAAGAAAAAAAGAATTGGATTTCTTTCATAAATAGCATATATACCTACCTGTCTGTGTATTTACACACATAGATAGGAAATCTAAGGAATTAGACTAGCTGAATTTTCATTAGAAGCCTTATCTTCTTTTTATGTGATTGTATCCGGATAGCTTGTTCATATGGGTATAATTCTCTCCATGTCTATAATGATAGAGAAAGCTACAAAGCTTCAATGACATCAACCTACTCTGAAACTTCATCAGTCTGCGCAAGCACTGACTTTTATTAAAATGGTGTGCATTTTTCCTGCTGCATATTATATAAATATTATTCAGGAGGATACACATGTAGGTGTGCACTTTTTAAGGGGCGCCTTTCTTCTTAGTAGATGGTAATGTTCCTGTACTTGACTGAGATAAATCTTGGAATCCTCCAGAAAGCCAAACTGCCCTCAACAGCTTGGCATAATTAGCTGGGAATCATGGGGGAAGCTGAGCGTGAAATTCTAAGTAGGGAAGCATTTTATAATTTCTTCTCTGATGAGCTATCAGGCATACTCACTGTATTAGGTTTAAAAGGCTACATCTGTATTTTCCCTAGTTAAAAACCGAAAGGTTGGCTTCAAGCTGTGATTTGCAGACTGGGGGAGCAGTGTAGGGCATGGCCTCCTACAAGTTGAAACAGATGCCAGCCACAAAGAATTTCCACCTTGGACACCACCTAAAAAAACCTAAGTCAACCAAAGAAAACCCAACTTGAAAGTACTTTATCTGCTCTTACCATCGAACGGAAACCATTGCTTTTTAGTCTCTTAAAATGGGAATGTGTTGACCATTAGCTTAAAAGGAAATAATAAAAAGTGTGCCTCAGAATCTTACCCACCTCTTGTCTACCTCTTGTTGTGTCTCATTGGGCCTCACTGGCTACACACAGGCCTTCTCTCCATTTCTTGGACACACACAGCACGCCCACCTCTGTCCCCAGAACTTTCTGAGAATCAGAAATAGACTACAGTTTTATCCCGGTTTCATTTCAGTTGCCATGACTAAACATTGACCAAAACAACATGGGGAAGAAGAGGCTTACTTCATCTTCTACATTCCAGGTTACAATTGGTCACTTAGTGGATTTAGGACAGGAACTCAAGGAAGGAGCCTGGTGACAGGAATTGAGGTGGGGACCATGGGGAAACACTGCTTACTGGTTACCTTTTCATGGCTTGCTGGCCTTGCTAACCTCTACAACCCTCAGTCACCTGCTTAGGGATGGCAACTCCCGAAGTGGGTGGGGCTCTTTTGCATCAATCATTAACCAAGAAAATGCCTCACACATGTGTATACAGGCCAATCTGATAGAAGTAATTCCATAATTGAGGCTTCTGCTTCTGAGGTTACTCTACCTTTGTTCAGTTTACAAAACAACAACAACAACAAAAAAAAACTTCCTGTCTGTCGCTCATCTCTGAAAGGTATCTCTCCTATGAATGGACTTACTCTGGCCATCTGAGAAAATGTTATCTACTCCTGTCATAAATCTAATACCTTACTCTATTTTATTTTCCTATCACAATATGATGAGTAATATTTGAGATATATGTTCATTAATTTTCTATTTATTTTATTTTCTATCTATTCTATTAGTTGATCCAGAGAACAAGGAAGTTGGGCTACCTTGCACATGCCTGGCTAATAACTGATTATTGATTAGTGTTTTGATAATCATATTAATAATAATGAACAGTCTAATAGTCTCATGGTCACCTACTATACAAGACTCTACCAAGCTGATTCACCTTCAGCTCAAGTAAGCTCCATAAGATGATTTTTCTTGCAGTAGATAAAAAAAAGAGGTTTTGACAGTTGTATGAAGGAAATAGACCCAAAATTTCAACATTCTTAATTGTGTAACTGATTTTAGTATAGGCATCTTACTGCATTCCTTGCTATACTTTCTTCTTACATATTCCATATTTAACAAACAAAGTAATACATGCCCACTGCCTTTTTGATATTGCCAGAGTTCACTGGGCTATATTACTCTCTAGTCAGCAAACATTCAATCATTCTTAATATTGTATCTTCAGTGTATTTGTACCTTTGTCCTCATAACCTGTATTTGTGAGGAAGTATGTCACCGTGGTCTTTTCTTCTCAGGAATATAATAATAATAATAATCAACAATGCTATTTTTTAACTGACTACTACACTTGTTATTTTTTAATTAAGCATCAAAGCATAAGATATATCAAATTCAGGCTGGACGGTGGTGGTGGACGCCTTTAATCTCAGCACTCAGGAGGCAGAGGGAGGTGGATCTTTGTGAGTTTGAGGCCAGCCTGATCTACAAGAGCTAGTTCCAGGACAGGCTCCAAAGCTACAGAGAAACCCTGTCTCGAAAAACCAAAAATAAAATAAAATAAAAGATATATCAATTTCAAAAACATACATAAGATTGAACAGAAAGATGGATTACATAAAAGAAATCCAGGAACCAATAATATAAAAGGTAAACAGGTACAGCAGAAGTGGTAGCTCTAGGCAAATAGGGTGTTAGGGTTCAGGTTTTGAAGAGTTCCCCAAGATTCCCTCATTTTTATACTGGGTATCAAAACCCACTTAAGGCAATTCTTAAAACTAGAAGTTTTCCCAGTCCTAAAAGTAGTTAGGAAATGGAAACTGGACTCAGGTGGGGCATGGGGAAAAGGAAGAAAATTAATTGGGTAGGTAGGAAGGGGAAGATATGGCAGAGTTATGAGGTGGTATGGATTAGATTAAAATACATTGTATGAAATTCCCAACGAATTAATGAAAATATTTGTTTAAAAAGAAGTCAGCCTGGTGGTATTGGTGTATGCCTTTAATCTCAGCACCTGGGAGGTAGAGGCAGGTGGATCTCTGGGAGTTTGAGCCAGCCTGGTCTACAGAGTGAGGTCTTGGAAAACTAGGGCTGATCCACAGAGAAAGCCTGTCTCTAAAAAACAACAAAAACCAAATAAACAAAAAACAAAAAAATCAAACAAAGAAAAAAAAGGAGGTCAAATACTGCCTTCAAGTAATCAATTGGTTATAAACTAATTACTAACTATAGTATAAAATACAAACACCAGAATTAATAATTATTAGTCGATTATAGAGGATTCTATAGAATCGCAAAGAATATGTTATTTCTTTGAAAGTATCAATCACGTGAAAGAAAATTAAAAATAGAAAGTTCAGGTCCTAACTCCAGATCAGTTAAATCAGGACCTGGGGCCAGAGTCAGAAAAAGTTAGTCCAGGTGAGTTCCATATTTAAATAAATCTGGAGAGTATGTGGCTAAATGGTGTGTACTCAAACACAAGTGAGCCATCCCAACACCCAGGGGCTGAATTGGAAGGATCACAAATTCAAGGACCATCTCCAAATTAAAATTAAACAGCAGCAGTCACTGCTGCAGCAGCAATAGCAACAATAACAACAGAAGAAGGAAGGGAAGGAAAAAATTCATATCTACTTTTTTGTTTCATTTTCAAGACTTCATGGAACCATTAACTGTAAACAGCAAGATTAAAAGTTATTGTTTGCCTTCTGTGGTATTTGTCACTATAACACAAGCACACACACAAACACACAGATACACACAAACACACACACAAACACTTACACACACACACACACAAACACATAACAGAAACACACATACACCCCAAACACACATACACACACAAACGGGCAGAATTTATCAACTACTTTAGATGAATATTTTAAAAGTTCAAACATCTAGAAAACCCCATGGTTGAGGTTTTGAGTTAATTTATTGACTCTAAGGGCCCAATTCTTTCTTTTGCTTAAATGCGTGTACGCCCACACATTCACACAGTTCCATGGCAGCAAAGAAATCTTCACATTCCAAATACGTCTCAGCGAAGCCCGATGGTCAAGAATTCTCAATATTTTCACATTACTTAGAGCACCGTAGGTAGGTTACCCTGGCCCCATTCCCAGACTTTAACAGTAGGGGCCTTGTGAAATGCTAAACGATGTGTATAACAGTATTTAGGCTCTCCAAGAGCCAATCCGTCAAAACATTTGCTGCTTTGAAAATGTGTTCTTCAAAAAAATGGGCATATGGAACTTATTACTGGGCTCGGTGGAGTTCAGGCGGCGGCGTCCAAAATAAGCACCGAACCTTTTGAGGACACAATTTTACCTAAAGGTGACAGGGTCTCTGACACTGTCCTGCCCTGACCCAAGGGTATGGAGGACTCATGGGAAATGGCAGGCTTCTGAACATTCTGGGGGGAATCCAAGGGTTAGAATAGCACAGCGCTGGGTAGAAACACTAAAAAGAACAAAGATTAAAGGAGTCTCTAAAGTGCAAAGGACCCCACAGCTGGGATTTCTTTATCAGCGACTTCAAGCTTAGCCTTCGGACCGTAATTGTTTAATCACTATCCATGAACATGTAAATCAGCGACATCTTATTGCTCCATATTTAGGTGGAAATTACAATGTATAGCTACAGACTTTGGAAATCTGATAAATGGAAGAGAAATGAAATTGGTTGACTATAGAAGATGGAACACTTTCATGATGAAGGAAGCAATCAGAAGAGCCTACCTTACCACAGTTCTCGTTACCATTTGCTATTTACCTGCCCTTGCATCTCTGGGTTCCCCGTGTTTAAGAAGGTAGATGTTCTGAAACTCACCTGTTCTTATCTAATCGAAGTATTGAAATAGCAAGGAAAGACAAATGACAGCATTTCCAAAGGTTTATTTACTTTTCTTTGACCCTCCGTAGCGTTTGCTGAACTGGCTGTTAAAAGAACACATCTCCATCACAGCCCAGGAAGGAAATGGTATTATCGGTCACTGCAGACCGGAGTAGAAGTTCGATTTTGAGGCTGAGAAGCCTGAAGCTCCTCGCTGGGTTTTATTATGCATAACTGAAATTCCTCACAGCTACAAAAGTGTAAACGTCTCTTGATTCTATCAATATGGACTTGGAACAAAAAGATGCCTAGGTCAGTACTACTGGGGAGACACACATTTTGTTGCCTTGGAAGAAATCAGTCTGTGAAGCATGCGCTCCTACCCCCCCCCTTTCCTAAGAGCCTGCCCCCACTTTCCTAAGAGCCATATAAACATACTATTTCTAACTTCTTTAGGATCTTTAAGTGTTTCATTTGCCTCTTTGTAAAATTTCCTCTGCTTGAAATTTCTGACCGTTCCAGACACTTGGTTTCTGAAGTGTTCGGCGATATGAACTGCGTTGTGCAAACCACCAATGACTTGAGTTCGCTCAGCAATGGTCACTTTTGCTTAGTACCTTCGTTTTCATAATTTCGTGATTTGTGTTTTGTATTTTATGAGTGATTCCTGGGGGACTCCCCCTCCCCTAAAAAAATGACAGGAATGATCCACATAAGTCCATAAGAGAGGCTATAAAATAAATATTATACCATGTGTGGGGTGAAAAAATATAACTGCAAATGGCTGTTCTCATTTTCTGGCATTTACACACATGGCCATCTGTTTGAGGACTGTTTTAGTTGGCTTTTCTCCAGAATTTATGTAACTGGCCAATTCAAAGGAAATGACATCACCAAGTTTCCTGACAACTGTCATTGGAGCTACACATTTTTTGGAAACAAGTTGCTTAGTAAAGAGAAAAACGTCTTAAATGTCCCTTCTACTTTCATTTTTTTCCCCTAGCATACAAAAGTTATAAAATACTTTTCCTCCTACTGCTGTACATTTTGTGTTAATGGCTCTCAGTTTTTACTATTTGGGGCATCTCCTTTTTTATGCTGTAGGGGTATTAGAGAAAAAATAAAGCGTTTGTTGAGTACATACAATATGTTCAGCAGCTGAGGTGTTGGCTCAGTGGGCAAAGCACTTTCTGTGTGTGTTTGCGGACCTGAGTTCACATCTTCAGAACCTACAGGAGACTAGAAGTGGTAGCTCGTGCCTGCAATCCCCATATACTACGGTGAGATTGCAAACGGATACAGGAGGATCTCTGGGGACCGGAGGGGCCATCTAAACGGTGTGCAGCAGCTGATCATGTGTGATCCTGTTTCAAACAAGGTGGAAGGTGAGGACTGACATCCTAGGTTGTCTTCTGGTTACCACACATGTTCCAGGCACACACACACACACACACACACACACACACACACACACACACACATGCTTAAAAATACAATATTAGCAGAATGTAATGAAAAGTAGAGTTGTTGAGTTCTCCACTGAAGTGGCAAATTTGTGTTATTGTTTTAAACCTGTATCTAAAATAATTATGCAAAAACCTAAATCAGTCTACTACAGGGAAGCTAGTTCAGCCCATTTCCAGGTTAGCCTGAAGAGAAGGATAGCATAAAGAGGGATATTTGGGAATATGCTTGCTGACAGCACTGAGGAATCAGTGCTAGGAAGGGTGAAGGTTTTAATAGCATAGTTTACAGATGCTCTTATCCTGCAAGGTTATCTGTACCATGCACCAAGGAATCCTTTTATCTGATTCCAAAACTCAAGCATCTCTAGGGAAAGGCTAGCAGCTGTTTTGAAGGTTCACAGTTGTATGGAAAAAGAATTAGCGTTAGGAGAAATTCAGTTTATCTGCTCTTCAAACGTGCTTGGGAATCCCAGCCAGCAGGATGCCCATCTAAGCAGGAATCCATGCTCTAGTGTTAAACATTTTAGACTTTTTTAAATGCCTTCAGATGACTATAGTTGACTGCTGGCATCCTACCACACCTGAGTGTTGAGACTGCGTTACCTTGAGCCGGTGCTCTTCCAAGTGGTGATGGCTGTGTCACTTAAACACCTGCTTGGATTTGTTTGCAATTGTCTTTCTACCTTTCATTCCTCCTCCTTTCTTCCTCCTGCTCGTCACCATGGTAGAAGACACTGTTGGTACTCCACCTGACTTCCTTTGCTAGCTGGAGCATCTGTTCCTTGGGTGTTTCTGAGTCCTTCCTGGTGGCTCGCTGGTCTCTGATGCGGGGGGTTTTACCTCCTGAAAGAGATTACAGTGCCATGGATTTCTCCATTTTCCTGTGTGGTCACTGACTGTGGTTTGCAGACACTTGGCCTTGAGTCCTCTAGTTCAAACAACTCTGATCCTCCAAGCTCCAGCACATTAGCAAAGGGTCCTTTGTCTTCCGTGACTCTCTCTCTCTTTCTCTGCCTAGTTTAATCAACTTCCTCTTGGGGTCTTCCTAAAGGTTATTTGCCGTAAGTCACATGCTTTAGAAGTCTTTCCTAAGGTTCTCTTTTTCACTCCCTCCTTCTCTTTCTTGAAGAATTGATCATCGACCAGGAATCCCGAGAACCCTGTGAAGGATTGATAGGCAGGTATTTACAGGGCGAGGAGGAGTGCTCTTAGAGCTGACAGCAGGGGGGAAGCCGAACAGCCAGGTGTGAGAAGTCAGAAGTATTAAGGTGAGAAATTAAGAAGGAAGGTAATATTAGTAAATACTTCTGCTGATAAAGGTGACTGATGGAAGTCAATAAGGGTGATGGTGATTGCACAGGTGAATAAAAATATACTTAGATTTTCTTTTTAAAAATTGATTTGACACTAGGCAGAGTGGCTCACACCCTATAATACCAGCACCTGGTAGGCAGAGGAAGGCAGATCTCTACGCATTTAAGGCCAGCCTGGTCTAGGTAGTGAATTCTAGGCTTCCAGGGCTACATAGTCAGACTTTGTCTCAAAAAGGCAAACAAACAGGGACTGGAGAAATGGTTCACTTTTAAGAACACTGGTTGCTCTTCCAGAGGACCGAGGTTCAATTCCCAGCACCCACATGGCAGCTCAGAGTTATCTGTAACTCTAGGCCCAGGGAATCTAAAACCCTTTTCTGGCCTTGAGGACACTGCACTTGTGTAATGCTGATATAGGAGGGGCATCTGTCTATGTGTTACTTTCATTGGTTAATAAAGAAACTGCCTTGGCTTTTTGATAGGGCAGGATTTAGATAGGTGGAGTAGACAGAACTGAATGCTGGGAGAAAGAAGCAGAGTCAGACAGACGCCATAAAGCTCTGGCCCAAGAAGGACATAGGTTAGGATCTTTCCCCGGTAAGCCACCACCTCGTGGTGCTACACAGATTATTAGAAATGTGTTAACCAAGATGTGAGAATTAGCCAATAAGAGGCTGGAACTAATGGTCCAGGCAGTGTTTAAATGAATACAGCTTCTGTGTTATTATTTCCGGGGCTAAGCTAGCCATGCAGAAGCCATGCGGTATGAAAAGCAGGCCTGCTCACTTCATCGCTACATAATGCACACACATAAATTCAGGTAAGATCCTTACACACATAAAACAAACAAACAAACAACAATAGACAAACAGTTAACGCCCCCCCCCCACACACAAAATAATTTAATTTTGTAGCTGCCTCTAATCTGACCACTTGGCAAGCTGAGTCAGAAAGATGAGGCATTTGAGGTAATCTTTAACTGCATAGTGAATTCTGGGCAAGCCTGCGCTAACCAAGACCTTTTCACAAGTCATCCTATCCCTGAAAAATGAACTTACATGATTGAACCACAGAAAGGAATCAAAATAATTTTAAAATTACTTGTAATTCTACTATTAAAATATAATCACTGTTTTGATATACTTAATTGCAATTTCTTTTGTATTTACTTTTCATTCATATATTACATATTTATGTGCAGTCGGAGACTGCTCTTTTGTTTCCTGGCTGCTCAGATCCGAATAATCACACAGACACTATATCAATTACAACATTGCTTGGGCATTAGCTCTGGCTTATTAACTAACTCTTACATCTTAAATTAACCCATTTCTAGTAATCCATGTATCACCACACGGCTATGGCCTATTGGTAGGCATCTTTTTCCTTCAGCAGTTACATGGCATCTATCTGACTCTGCCTTCTTTTCTCCTCTATCTCTGCTTGGAATTCCCACCTTTCTCTATTCTGTGCTGTCAGAGGCCCAAAGCAGAATCTTTATTAACCAATGGTAATAAAACATATTCACAGCATACAGAGGGGAATCCCCATCACATCTTGTATCTATACATCTTGTCAATCTTTATATAAAATTTCATTTCCTACATTTCTTTCTGAATTCTACATGCATTTTGTATATCTATCTTCCTTTCAGTATAATAGAAACCATTTATTAAAAAAGCAAAAGACACTCATGAGCTTGGGGGTGGTCTAGTGAGCTAGGGAGAGAAATGCATTCAAAAGCCCTAATGATTGCTTCCTCCACGAATCACAGACACCAAAAGCCTCTTGTCACACTGTCTAGGTTTGGTGGTGGTGGTGGTGGTGGGTTGGTTGGATTTTGAAGCAGGATTACACATATCTCAGGTTGACTTTGAACTCACTTTATGAAACTCTTGAACCTCCTCCCTCTACCTTCTGAAAACTGGGGTTATAGGTATGTACCACTACACCTGTCCTAAAACTCTGGTTTTGGGGCCCTGAGCTTAAGATACTCAACTGAATGGAGACCTGGCTGATGAGCCTACAAAGTGCTAATATGCAATATGCCTAGAAACCTGTCTCTCAGTCCATGCATAATATTAAGACATATGGATTCATATACCTTAATACCCATCAGCGTAAGTTGCTGTAAATATTTTGCTTTTTAGAAGACACCATAAAGGATAATACTATCCTTGTATATAAATGTTTAATAGAGTCACATTTCTACTGTGTACTAATGACTGATGGAGTCATATTGGCTCAGATGTTTGAAATTTTCAAAAATGTTGCCAACTTATATTGCAATATTTTATCAACATAGTGCTGATCTTTTTCCAGAATGGATTTGTCAGTGCTTAACAGTTGCAGTTTATGATGTCATAATGTTTCAAATTAAGTATTGCAGCAAAATTTATCATTAACCACATGTTTCTTCTTTTTTCATATTTTTTTACTCTCTATGGAATGTTGTTTATATGGTTAACTGTCTTTCACTTTCTTTTGTGCTGGAGACTGAACCCGAGGCCATACACATGCTAAGCAAATGCTCTACCGATAAGCTGTATCCTAAGCCTGTTAAAACTTAGAAATACCATATTTCTAAGGCGGAGATCCTTAATTGAATAATAAAATTTAATAAAAAAAAACTTAGAAATAAACTTGACTGTTTTCTTTTAGTAAGGCTTTATTTGGGATTAGGAAAAAAGATGCCCCAAAGAAATCCTATGTTTCAGACATGGAAAAGAGAACTGGATTATTGGGGGAGTCGAGAAGGAGAAGGAGGAGGAAGAAGAAGAAAAGGAAGGCAGCAATCAATGTACTCTTTCAGGATTGTGAACCAAAGGAATCAGCTAAAACCCTCTTTGCTCTAGTTGTCTTCTCTTATTTGTTGGCATGGTATGGTAAACAGCTCACCTCGGCTTCTAGAGATATTTCATCCCTAAACTAACTTACTTTAACTTACTAAACACACTTTAGTGATTCAAGAATTGTACTGGTGACAATAAGATTATAATATATGGTGTAAAATCTATTTAACAAGGAGCAGAAGTATCATATGGCATAAAGATGAAAATGACAGACACTAGGCAAGGCACGTACAAAGAGTCAACCAGGCTGTAGGTACAAGGAAAGAAACAGCCATATATTTCTTTTATAGTTACCAAAAGGTTTCATTTGGGTTTACATATGGTATTATTCTTTATTTCATAGTGTTTTGAGTGATATGCAGGATAATGACATAGTATGGTAATAGATAAGTTGCTTGTTTAACATATAATCTGGGTTTTAAACATTTTTAATTTGTTTTCATCTTATGTATACGAGCATTTTGCCTGCATCTGTACGCATTCTTGTGTGTGTCTGATACCCAGGGAGGCCAGAAGAGAGCATTAGATCCCCTGGAACTGAAATTATGGATGATTGTGAGCTATCATGTAGGTGCTAGGCACTGAACCTTGGTTATCTGGAAAAGCAGCCAGTGCTCTTTAACCACTAAGTTATCTCTCCAGTCCCTACATGGATGCTGTTATAAGCAACCCTAAAACATTACCCTTATTTGACTTGTTTATGAAAGTGAGATTTTACATATGTTTAACATGTGATATGTGCTTACAAACGTAATGATTTCAACAGTAAAAAAATCATTTAATTTTTTATAATAAATAGTGTATGTTGTCAGCAAGGGAAAAAAGCAACAGAAAAAAAAGGAACCAAAAGGAAAAAGTGAAAGAAAATAATTGAAAAGGGATTCCTCAAGTAGTTAAAAGAATAGAAAAGTGAGACATTGGTCAGGATGAGTATCTGACATAACTGTGTGGTATGGATGCTCAGAAATGAAGCTGGTTCAGGCTTTCCTGATCAAATGGCTCATTTTCTGTGTGCTTTGGTTTCCAAGGTTTTTCTTTGCTAGCTCTCCAATGAAGCACCCTCCTCACTGTATCCATCAGTGTGTTTTCTACAGCTGTGATAAACACCACCATCAAAAGCACCTTGGAGAGGAAAGGGTTTATTTCATGTTCCTCCATCACCGAGGGAAGTCAGCTCAGGAACTGAAAGCAGGGCCTGATGCGTAGACCACAGAGGACTGCAGATTGCTATCCTGTTCCCCATGGTTTGCTCAACTTGCTTTCTTCTACAACTCAGGCTCCCCTACTTGCCCAGGTCTGAGACCACCCCAGATGGTTTAGGCTCTTCCACATCAGTCATTAATAAGACAATGCCCTATGGACTCACTGGAAAGCCAACCTCATGGAGTCATTTTCTCAACTGAAGCCCCCACTTCACAATGACTCAGGCCTGTGTCATGCTGACAAGAAACTAATATGCCCACTTGCCTTCATTTCTCTTCCTTATTGTCTCCTTCCCTCTTCTTTTGCCTTTTCTTTTTTTGTTAACACACACAAAAAAGTGGGTGTCAATTTTCCAATTCATTTGTATTTTAATACTATACTTGGTGCTTCTAGCTCTTGCTGCTGTCCTTCCTTCTACAAACAATGGTCCCGTCTACATGCTTGCTCTTCATTTTGGGTGGGTTGTGTTATTGTTATTTGCTTGTTTGTCTGATCCAGGGTCTTCCTATAGACCCCGGTTGGCCTTGAGTCTAGAGCAGTTCTCCTACCTTGGCCTGTCTAGTGCTGGGATTATGGGCATAGACCATGAGGTCCAGCTCTCTCTTTTGCTTTCATGACACACATATCTGTTCTCTCTTTCACTTATTTCCCTTTTCACCCCTCTCACGGTCATCTTTCTATTTTCCTGTCACACATACATTTATAAGATTTATAAATATGTTCTGCACAGGAAAGAATATGTGAGATATTTGTCTTTCTGAGTTCAGCTCATTTCCCTTAACCTCTGATGGAGGAAGGTCATTGGTTAATTAAATAAAGAAGCTGCTTGCCCTGATAGGTTAAACATAGGTGGGAGGAGTAAACAGAGCAGAATGCTGGGAGGAAGAGGAAGTGAGCTCAGACTCCACAGCTCTGCTGTCGGGAGCAGAGACACCATGCTCCCGGCTCCCAGGCAGACACACGTGATGAAGCTCCGACCCAGGATGGACGTAGGCTAGAATCTCCCTGGTAAGACCGCCTTGGGGTGCAACACAGATGATTAGAAATGGGCTAAATTAATTAGCCTAAAAGAGGCTAGATAGAAATGGGCCAAGCAGTGATTAAAAGAATACAGTGTCTGTGTAATTATTTCGGATAAAGCTAGCTTTGCGAGCAGTGGGGTGCTGGGGACGCAGCCCCAATGCTCCTAACACAACAAACCTCCATGGTGGTTCTGTGCCTTGTGCATGGTGCAGCTGTAAACATGGTGTTTTGTGGGATACTGACTTAGAGGCCTTCGGATGCTACATTCCCAGGTGTGGGCTTCCTGGACCACCTGGTCGCTCTCCATTTAGATTTCTCAGGAAAATCCATGCTGATTTTCAAATTAGTTCCAGTTTATATTCCCAGCAGGAGGGATGGTTCCTCTCTCCAAGTTCTTCACCAATGCTTGTCATTTTTTTCTCAATGATGGACATCTGATCAGGGGATCAGAAATCTCAAAGAACTTTCAATCTGTATCTCCCTGAGGGCTGAAAATATCAAGCATTTATTTCAAGTCATCATTGGCCATTTGTATTTTTTTCCTTTGAGAAGCATCCATCTCATTAGCCTATTTATTGATCAGACATTTGGCATTTTGATGGAAAATCCCTTTGTTCCCCACTTGTCTGTGCAAACATGAAGCTGTTGCAGTTTCAGGGAGATCATTCATTTCCCTCACACCTTAACTTTCATAAATACCACTAGCCATTTATTTTTAGAACAAAACATAAATGGATTACCTTTAACCTTTCCTTTTTTTTGAGTGAGAATATTCTTTTGTTTGTTTGTTTTATTGTTTTTTAGTTGTTGCAAAAAAAATTTCTGCCTCCTCCCTGTTTCCCATTTCCCTCCCCCTCCTCGCACTCCTCCCACACATCACCCTCTCCCCCTACTGCCCTTCCCCTTACCCTCACCCCCCCACTCCATTCCCCCTCCCTCTGGAGAATGAAGAGCAGTCCAGATTCCCTGCCCTGCGGGAAGTCTAAGGTCCTCCCACTTCTATTCAGGACCAGGAAGGTGAGCATCCAAAGAGGCTAGGCTCCCACAAAGCCAGTTCATGTATTAGGATCGAAACCTAGTGCCATTGTCCTTGGCTTCTCATCAGCCTTCATTGTCCGCCACGTTCAGAAAGTCCGGTTTCATCCCATGCTTATTCAGTCCCAGATGAACCTTTAACCTTTCCTTACCCTACCCTCACTTCAAAACTAATCTGAGTGAGCTTTAACTTTGAAAAAAAAAAAAAGCTATGAATTAAACCAGCTTTCATTGGCTTTTTACCAAATTGTGTCATTCTTCCGCCAGTTGCTCTGGTCATGAGCAGAACTTGCTTCCTTGTCTACTTATGGGGTACACCATGCAGTCTCATAAAGCACTTAGCTCCGTGGAAAGCCATTGCCAGGTCAGGCTGAACGACATAAGTTTTCGAATTTTCCAAATTATAGCTTCAAGATCTGACAAACCTTGACATGGATCTGGAACTGATGCTCAACAGGAATGTACCACACTGTGTCAACTCCCTCGAGTTTGCTTTCTGCAGGTGACTTTTGTCAGAGGATGCTTTGAGTGGTAATGTTTAATGCCATCTCTAAGTTGATGCAAACTCTTTTTTCCTTAATTTTTTATTATTATTAATATTAAAAATTTCTACCTCCTCCCCTCCTCCCACTCCCCCCCCACTTCCCCTCCACCCCTCTCTCCAGTCCAAAGAGCAGTCAGGGTTCCCTGTCCTGTGGGAAGTCCAAGGTCCTCCCCCGTCCAATAGGACACTGAGCAATTTAGTACACAGGAAAAGACCAAGATGGTGTCTGAGAGAGCAAGAGACTGTGATTTTAAGAGTGCATAGTTTTAGTAATACCACTTTTGGGTATATATCCAAAGGATGTTCAATCGTACCACAAGGACATGTGCTCAAGTGTGTTCATAGGAGCATTGTTTGTCATAGCCAGAACCTGGAAACAACTTAAATGTCCCTTGATCGAAATGGATAAGGAAAATGTGGTACATTTACACAATGGAGTACTACACAGCAGAAAAAAATAACATCTTGAATTTTGCAGGCAAATGGATGAAGCTAGAAAACATCATATTGAGTGACCAATACACATATTGAGTAACCTAGACACATGAAGACAATTATCACATGTACTCACTCATAAATGGCTTTTAAACATAGAACAAAGAAAACCAGCCCACAAATCACAATCCCAGAGAACCTAGACAACAATGAGGACCCTAAGAGAGACATACATAGATTTAATCTACATGGGAAGTAGAAAAAAAACAAGATCTCCTGAGTAAATTGGGAGCATGGGGACCTTGGGGGAGGGTTGAAAGCGAGGAGAGAAGGAGGGACGGGAGCAGAGAAAAATGTAGAGCTCAATAAAAATCAAAAAAAAAGAAAGAAAGAAAATAGTACATGGTTTTCCAGCTCTTACTCTTAAGATATATCAATAGATAATAATTTCTTCAGGTGAAAAACAATGCAATTCATAGCTGTTTTAAAACTTCTGGTTATGTTTCTGTTTTTCCTTTTTTTTT
>NC_022021.1:26944026-26948877 GCF_000317375.1 Microtus ochrogaster | reverse complement strand
TGTTTAACTACATTTGTAGGGGTGTGTGTGTGTGTGTGTGTGTGTGTGTGTGTGTTTGTGTGTTTGTGTGTTTGTATGGATGTATCTGCAGAGAGAAACAGATTGGCCTGGAAGTGTCCTGTGTTTGATAACCATTCTTGGAAAAAAAATGAAAACATACTCATATGGCTTGCATATACCTATCTAAAACCATGCAGTAATGTTCACATGCATATACATGGTTTTAGAAATCCTACCGTGATTGGGTGTTAGTATTTTCCCCTCTGACCATATGATTCTATTTTGAATGTGAAGTAATGGGCTTAAAATATTAATTATAGATGCCAAGCTCCTCTGAGTCACGCAGTGACCTTCCTCCACCCCACCCCACACCATCTCCTCCCACTGTTATTTTTGTACATTTGGCATAACCAGTTTTTTTTTTAATGAAACAGAGATTTCCTTTCCCAGATAGGCGTCCAAGCCCCAGATCAAACCATAAAAATGCTTACAAGCGATGCTTACTTCTCTCCAGCTGTTCTTTCTAGGTGTAAGCTGCACATGCGTTATTATCTGCTGGAGCATCGAGAGTCACTGCTTACATTAGAACTGTCAATTCCTAAGGAACAAGGATGTCCACTCAGTAAAGCGAGGGTTTAAACTTGTGCTGCTGCAAATTAGACTCCCTCTTTTTTCCTTTGGCAGGAGAAGGACCTTTATCTTGCTAATACAAAACTAGGAAGAACTTTATACCTGAGACTTAAACATTAAACAAAAGTATATCCATTTAAAATATTTGTCAGGATGGTAAACAGGTAGGTTTAGTTCAGCCTTGAAAACAATTGGGGTAGACTTCCTGAGTGGGGAGTGGACAGAACCTGTCTGTTTTGCTCTCTCAAGACAGAGGTTTGATCCGGAAGCAGTAAAAGGCTTTACCTCCAAGTCTAAGGAATTAGGAGACGGTCACAAACCAAACAGAAACAGGATTGCAGCTCCAGGCACTGGACTCCTTATTGCTTATGTCGCAATTTAAAGAATTAGTTCACTCTTGGTCACATGTTCTCAAGTGACATCCGTCCTCGCTACAAACTCATTCCTTCAAAAGCAAGAAGTGAGTCACTGCAGATGTGCTCGGACGACCAGACTGCTTTTTGTCACCGCTTTCCTGTTCCAGTTGGGAGGAAGTGGCTGAGCGAGCTGAGCTGCGAGGGTGGGGAGCCGATCTATTGCAATGACCCCGTGAGCCCGAGCCTGGTTTTGCCTTAGTGAAAAAGTGATGAAAACACTTTAAACAGTTGCCAAAAACCCAGGAGGAAATATTTGACATCTCACCTATATCAACAAGCAAGAGCTAAAGGTTAAATCACACACAAGTCAAGTGCTGGGAAAAGGATATGTTTATGCCATCAACTTTCTTTGTTCTACAATGGTCTTATGTCAACAAGGAGACACATTCCCCAGCCCTGGCTGGAGTCACGGAGACAATAGAGATTGATGACAGACACTGTGCAGGAGCCTCAAGCAAACCCCCTTCTAAGCATCTACAGTTTGCCTCTGGTCTCCTGTGTACCCCTCCCATTCATTAACTGCTCTAACAGCCATCTCTTTAGGACACTGTGGTGGATGGCCTTCTTGTGTCTTTACCAGATTCTTGAGATTCCAAGCATGAAGCTTAATGTGGACGCAGGAAAGCCTAGGAAAAGGAAGATGTTTAAAATTATGCATTACCTGTGTTAGTTTCGACACAGCGAGCTCCTCCCTCAAATGTGTTCAGTGGGAAGGATGCCAAAGAGCAGCACTTGGCACAGCCAGCGCTCACCTGCTATAGGTTTAGTGAGAGGAGGATCTTCTGGGCAAGGCAACTGGCCAAAGCTCAACATCATGACAGCTTTAAGTCAAATTCTTTGAAGAAAGAGGAATATGCCCAAAGGAAGAATGCAGAACTGTCATTATGGAGACAATGGGTAAAGAAGGGGGGAAAGTAGTATAGAAAGTATGGTGGTATATTCCTGTAATTCTAGCACTCATGAAGCAGAAGCAGGAGGATTGAATTTATAGGCCAGCTTAGGAATTAAGTAGCTCAGTTGGTAAAGTTCCCATGCAAGCACAAGTACATGAGTTCGGGTTTCTTGCTTTGTGTGTGTGTGTGTGTGTGTGTGTGTGTGTGTGTGTGTTTTGAGATAGGGTTTCTCTGTGGCTTTGGAGCCTGTCCTAGAACTCGCTTTGGTAGACTAGGCTGGCCTCGAACTCACAGAGAGATCCACCTGCCTCTGCCTCCCGAGTGCTGGGATTAAAGGCATGCGCCACCACCACCAGGCTGGGTTTCTTGCTTTTCCATATGAAGTTGAGTATTGTTCTTTCAGGGTCTGTGAAGAAATTTGCTGGGATATTGATGGGCATTGCATTGAA
Source organism: Microtus ochrogaster (assembly GCF_000317375.1). Taxonomy (NCBI): domain Eukaryota; kingdom Metazoa; phylum Chordata; class Mammalia; order Rodentia; family Cricetidae; genus Microtus; species Microtus ochrogaster. The sequence continues at coordinate 26,946,489 of NC_022021.1, read as the reverse complement.
TCTGTAGAGTGCTTTTGGTAAGATTGTCATTTTTACTATGTTAATTCTACCTACCCAAGAGCATGGGAGATCTTTCCACTTTCTGGTGTCTTCTTTAATTTCTTTCTTCAAAGATTTAAAGTTCTGGTCATATAAATCTTCCACTTGTTTGGTTAGAGTTACTTCGGTACCTTAGATATTTTGAGACCCAAATAAAAAAAGAATACCCAATCTCAACAATAAAGATCTGGTATAGTGAAAAGCACTTTCATAGTGTATTATTTTCTTTTTTTCTAAAAATATTTTATTTTATCTGTATGGGAGTTTTGCATGCCACATATATGATTGGTGAATATACGGGCCAAGAGAGGTCCCTGGATTCTCTGTGTGGGTGCTGGGAATCGAACCAGAGTTTTCTGCAGGCACAACCAGGGTTCTTTACTGCTGATTGATGTCTCCAGATTTATTGTAGTATTTTCTAAAACCAGGATTTTGTATACAGTTCTCTGGACAATGCTGGCTCACCACGCCCTGCTCTGCCTATCTGCAAAGGTACTGTTTCTGTAGATAGTTCTTTAAATATACCAATCTATTGCTAGGTTCTTTTCAAATCTGAATATTCCCTTTTAGCCTAAAATATTATTCACTTGTTTCTCTTATTACGGTTACAAAACAGTTGTCTATGCCGAAGAATGTGCTTTCTCATGGGGAATTTCACATAGTGCCCATATCTCAAAATAAGATAGATTCCTTTCTACTTAAACACTACAGTAGGTTTTAGATGTTTTTGTTCAATGCTTAAAAACAGAAGAAACATTTAAACATTGTTTTTGTTGTTCTTTTTAAAAAATGCAGGCAAGATCCCCAGCGGCAGTAGGCAGCAGAAATGCTGTAGGTCCCAAATGGTGGCGGCAGGCCATGTGGTGGCAGGCAGCGGGCTCTGGGAGCAGCCAGTCCCAGGCAGAAATGGCTGCTGGTCTCAGAGCAGCGGCCCGAGCGGTGGTGGTGGCGGGCCACGTGGCGGCAGACAGTGGGCCCCGTCCCCGAGCAATGGCTGGTTGCAGGCAGGGAGACACATGGCGGGTGGGCAGAAGACAGAAACATGGATAGACAAGACATGCAGGGTGAGGTTGAATGTTTATTCAGGGGGTTATGGAGGAGGAGGAGTGAAGGGGGGACAGAGACAGAGAAGGGGGGAAGCAGAAAAGTGGAGAGAGAGGCAGAAGCGAAGCTACCTCTCTGAGAGGAAGATGGAAAAGAGAGAGAGCTCAGGCAGGAAGCTGAAGATCAGCCTGCCTCAGCGGATGGGGAGGGGAAAGGGCGTGGCTTGTCCCTGAAAGGGACAGGAAAGCACAACAGTTTTGATGATCATCTTCTAGAATAACTGGCTTTCTTTGAACTATTGTTGATTTGTTTAGATTTATTTTTATTTCGGGTAAATGCCATGTTTTGTGTACATGTATGTACGTACACCGTGGAGGCCAGGAAAGGTCATCAGATCCACTGAATGGTTGTGTGCCATCATAGGGGTGCTGAGAACTAAACCTGGGTCCTTTGCAAGAGCAACAAGTGCTCTTGTCAAGCTGAAAAAAATCATCTCTTCAGCCCTTGAAAACACCATTTAAATATTTATTTTATTTTCTGTTTATGGGAATTTACCCCTAAATGCACCCACATGAAAAGGAGGGCAGATCCCCTGGAACTGGAATTACATATGATTTTAAGCCACCATACTGGAAACTGAAACCTGAGTCCTCTTCAAGGACAGCAAGAGCTCCTAACTGCTAAAACATTGCAACAGCCCCATCAAGTAAAATGTTTAATACATACTTGAAACATAATAATAATAGATAGCTGAAAAGTGGTCCACGATTTTCATGACCAGAGCCCTTGCTCCATGCGCAGGATATTTTAACAATCCTGTCAAAAAGATGATACAAATCATTTTCCCTGGAACAAGAACCAGCACTCAAGGTTTGAGGACTTCTGAGATGCTGAAAAGATATCATGGGCTTTGCCTTAATGGGAAGCAATTAATAAGGGTGAATGCATCTTGTCACTAAATAGAGGATTTTATAAACTGGACAGAGGAGGAGTCAAGCTGCTTTACCAGCTGCTTATGTCTGCCTTCACAAAAGCGTTTTCGCAAGGTATTTTCTCAGAGTGCTTGAGGCAGACACAGGAACCAAATTTGAAAACTTGTGAGTCTTTTTCTGCCTCGTTGTTACTAAATGTTAAAAGCAGCTTTAGAATTTAGATTGAGAATTCTTTCATCACAGTCTAAGCATGTGGCATGATGTTATTTTGGGAGAAAGGGATCTGTGGCTCTCACTTACATCTGATTGTAGGTTTAGAGCCTACTAGAATGAGCTGATGAGTTGAGTAACCATAGACACAGAATCTCCTTGTGTAGCCGTGGCTGGCTTTGAGTTTGTGACTCTCTCTCTCTCTCTCTCTCTCTCTCTCTCTCTCTCTCTCTCTCTC
>NC_022021.1:26942620-26943926 GCF_000317375.1 Microtus ochrogaster | reverse complement strand
ACCACCATAGCCAAATATTCCTAACTTTTTCAAATCTTGGCACTGAGCATTGCAGTGGCTGTGAACTCCTTTGGTCCTCTTGTCCCCAGCTCCCAAGTTTTAGAATAACAGTCATATACCATCATGCCTGACTCATTGCAGTGGTCTCAATCAATAGGCAAATTATTTGCCTTTATTTTTGTTTATAAATCTTGCGACAGACTCCTTCTTCTTTGTTTTGGATGTTTGAGAGTGGAGTTAAAATCATTTGATACCCCTAGACAGTAAATAAAGCTTCACAGCATAACTTCTGTCTTTTCATTTCTTTCTTAGGGAACACAGTAAAAGCATGAAGGGTAGAGACAGATAGCTTTGATTCTGAGTTAGTAGCTAACTGGCTAAGTAACTGCATGGGTTTCCTTTTCAGTTCATTTGTTAAACCTGTAGGAACCTCTAGAAGAATATGAAGACCTAGAATAGCATCCAGGTGCCTGTGTTGACAATATGAGTATTATTGCATCACTATTATTACATTAATATTACATTATTCCTGATTTCATCCTTTTCTTGCCTCTGATTTCCTCACTTCTTTCATTTATTGAAATATTGCTACTTTTTTTTTAAAAGAATGACTTTTGGGGCAAACTCCCTTATTTCTACTTGGAATCTTGAAGAAATATGGAAAGTCTAGATTGGAAGTAGAATATAAGAATAACCCCCACTGTTAGAAAATAACTAAGATATTAAGAGTACTGATGTGTGGAGGAGAATTATTTCGGACAGACTTATAAGACAAATCGATGAGACCTGGTGACACATTTATGGGAAGGGTAAATACTAGCAAATCTGAAGTGGCTCCTAGATTCCTGGCAAGCAGATGACGGGATCGTTAATCAAGATCAGAAAAACAGGAAGTGTCCTGGAGGTGGTTGGGGACCGTGATAAATAATGACATGAGTTTTGACCACGTTGAGTTTGAGAAGTTTTGTGGGATAATTTAGTGAAGTCCAGTAAACCACTGACAAGACACATCTGGAGGCCAAAGAGGTTGTAGGACTGGTTTACGATTTAGTAAAGTTTACGTTTTCAGTTCAAGCACTGATTAGAGACAAAACCGTCCAGTGATAAGCAAAGGCCAAGAGAATTTAGGGAAGCGGCTTTGAAAACAACAGACGTGACTGAGCTTTTTGTATTTCTAGCACTCAGTCCAGTCCCTGGTGTCGTGGAGACATTCCGTAATTAATCTTTATTTTGTGGCTTACAAATGAATGAGAGAAGAAGCAGAAAATGACTTTAAAAGACGTTGAGAAGGAGCAAGGAAGATGGT
>NC_022021.1:26920190-26942468 GCF_000317375.1 Microtus ochrogaster | reverse complement strand
GAGAGAGAGAGAGAGAGAGAGAGAGAGAGAGAGAGAGAGAGAGAGAGAGATCTGTGTGTGTGCCCATAGGTCTTCCCTTAGTGTCTTTTCACATTCTAAACTTCATTTTCTTTGAGGTAAGCTCTATCACTGAACCTAGAGCTCACTATTTTTGCTAGATCATCTGGCCCGCTAGCCTTTAGAATCCATAGTCTCCATTCTGCCCCCAGGACTCCTGTTCCAGGCTGAGCTGCCATGGCTGGCTTTGATGTTGTTTCTAGCAATCTAAAGTCAGGCCCTTTGGTTTTTGCCACTGGGCCGTCTCCCTAGCCCCGAGAGTTGAATTTGAAGAATGGATGTACAGTAAACAAGAATCTGGATGACTTGAGCACATGAGGGTTCTGAATGACATAAACCTGAGACTAGATATCTGGACAAAGGCTCAGAAAGCTCTCAAAGGTTTAACATGAGAATTCAATCTCACGGACGTTTATTGCAGAAATGTATGCAAACCCCAACTTATATATTATACTCACAAAATCAAAGGTGTAAGTATGAGAAGCAGATGGCCTCATCTGAATCACATTCCTGGCATTTAATAGTGTGCTGAAAGTCCACTACAAATTAATAGTGGAGTCTAACTGTGAAAGCAGGTAATTAAGTGATGCGAACAGTGGAAATATAGGCTAAGCAAACCTGCTGGAATGTATTGTTGAGAAGCACGCATGTGCATTTCAGGAGGAATGAAACCATAAAAATGTGCAGAGAATGATAAACGGAAGAATGAAAGATCTAGAAATCAGTCATCCATTGAAAATAATCTGGCTGAAGGAAGATGTGGAAAGGAAATGGCATGCCCTGTCTTTATGTGGAGAGAGAGAGAGAGAGAGAGAGAGAGAGAGAGAGAGAGAGAGAGAGAGAGAGAGAGAGAGAGAGAGAGAACTTTGTGTGGTCTAGAACAAAGGTCAAGAATTTATAGATGGAAAGAATTTAAGTGTTGGTTGTTGAGAAGCCAGAAGACCCTGTCATTCATTTACCTGTATTTGAGGCTCTCCTGCCAGCCTCTACACACACCTAGACAGTAGAGTTTTAACGGTGAATGAGGGATATTATATCGTTCCAGCTCTAACTGAATTTTATGGACTGTGTATGATAAATCCTCTTCCATATCACATCCACATATATACTCAGTAGCAAAGGTTTCTGTACTCAGGCCTTTATAGATTGTAGGGAAAAACTAGATGAAGCAAAGACACATACCTAAAATTTCAAACTTATCAGTCGTTTGCTATGTAGAAGGAGGGGTGGATTCTAAGAGGGATTGGCAACTGGTGGAGTTCAGTGATGTGAAGAAAGGATTCCCTGAGTGAGTGATGTGCTTGGCAAACCTCAGAGATGGGCAGAATGTAGGTAATTACAGTTGGAACAGTCCATTCTTTCAGGGTCCATGTAAGAAACTCTGGAGAAGTCAGTGGCCAGAGCAAGGGAGACCCGCAGACACCAGCATGCATGGAGTTTTGTGAGATTAGAGAAGATCCCGCCAGGAAAATCTTGGAAATTTGTGAGAAACACTGTTTTATTCTAAGCACAATAGATACTCACTGGATGATGTTTATCAAGGAGGGGGATGAAATAAAGCACAGCCAGCAAAATAAATCTGGGTTCTGCGTAGAGAACACAGACAGTAGAGGCTGGACAGTGAGACGTGAAGAAAACAAGAATTCTATTGCTTTGGCTCAAGTTGAGGCTAGTGTTTTGGAAGAAGGCAGAGGCGGTAGGGATATATCTGAATTGGTAAGTTCGAAATCATATTTTGGAGACGATATCATTGTACCCGATGACTCAAGTTGACGAACATTGACTTGATGTGGGAAATAGGATGCGGGAATGAATGTTTCAATACACCACTCCATATAACCAGATGGACTGAGACAGCTTTCAAAGGGAATCCTGGGAGATATGTTATTATTGGCAGTGAAAGGGACTGATCGTGTAGGAAGGTCAGTGGCATTTGGAATCTGGAGTGATTGTAGGTTTCCAGGTGATGCCAATTAGGACCAAATAAAGGTCATAGTAAATGATGTGGCCCTTTCAATGAGGCCGCTTGGCTTTCCTGATCTCCCTTTAGCCTCCAATTTAATCAGTGGTGAAGGGAGTTTCCGAGCATGTTGTTGCGGTCTTTCTTACAGAACTAGACTATGTGTGTTTCATGCCAGAGATCTCCTAGTATTTTGATATGACTGGGTGAATCTGAGAGAGAAGGTATTTCAACTTATGGTATGCTCTGGTAAGTACGTTCAAACGCCATGGGGGCTTCTGAATAAACCTTTGCATTCGAGAGGAGGACTAGGCCGTGAGTTCCACCTCTTGTTTCCCCCACAGAAATTCCTCAGTTCCTTCAACACATTAAGCGTGCATTCGGCCGCTGGCCCTTGACTTAAGCGAAGCCAAGTTTCATCATCTTTCAACTCCAACAACTCTTTTTCTTTTATCCAGACCCTTGCTTACCCCAGTTAATCCAACAATTTCCTCGGCCAACTTACTTCAGTCTGTCATCTGCTCTGTGGGCTGTTAAAATAAGAGCGTCTCCATCTCTCTCCTGCCCTCCCCCACTCCACCATCTCTTGTGATCTCTCTCCCAGGGTTGGAGATTCTTCATTAACTCTATATGTTACAGCAGCAACAAGAAAAGTTTCCCATCTTCTTAGGCTGGAAATTAAGACCCTTTGAAATTGGACACAGGAATGCATCCCTGTAATCGCAGCACTTAGGATGTAGAGGGAGAAGGCTGCCACACAGTGAGTTTGGGGACAGTGACAATGAGTATTACATACAATGTGACCTCAAAAAAAAAAATCAAAGCAGAATCAAGAGATTTGTAGGATCGTGTCAGGAGTGTTTTCTATAATCATCCTGCAAACCTTCTTTTCTGCTTGACCCCTGCTTTCCCAGTCTCTGCTTACCTAGACTCAGTTCTTGTTTACGTGATGTGGGGTTTTTGGGATAGCTGATCCCAATTGCAATTTGAGTGTGCTCTTCTTTCAAGATTGAGGCTGAACTCGATCTCTGCCATCTTCTAGGGCAGTTGATTCTCAGACTGCATCTTGATCATCTGCGTCTTCATGTCATCATGTCTGATCTGTCTCTATATGTCCAAAGCTGTGTGTCTGGAGTCTTTTCTCCCATGACATTAGAATCCTTTCCTACAACTGTCTCACCTGGGTGAATGACTTGAGATCACTGGTTTCTTTGGGACTATCTATGTCAATAATAAAGGCATTTTTTTCAAAAGATGAAAGAATATAGGTGAATTTCAAAGCTCACTTTTTGGAAGTAGGAAGGGTAAAAGACAGCTTTTGACAAATACTCCAGAAAATATTTTATGTCCCGAAACATGAGACACCCTCGCTTTATAGATGAGTTCTTGTTATGTAGTCCAGGTTAGCCTCAAACTCATGAACCCCTGGGCCAGCCTCCCAGGTACATGCAACCATGCTCAGGTCGTTCTCAATATTTGAAATGACTCCCTCATCTTTTGAGCTAAATTATTTTTTTTTAGTTTCTCTCAGAATCTGTTCTTTTCTTTTCATTTTTTCCCCTATTTCCAAGTATATATCCTTAGCCACTTAAGACTCCAATTCTCCTATTCAAAACCCTACAAAAAGATATTTCATCATCTAATCATTTTCCCTCAGAACACTAGGTCTCCTTATGTTCATTCATTCTTTTAAGATTCATTTTTATTATCCATATGTTCTTGCAGAGTGCAGAAGCTTCCTGTTCCTTCTCTATGGTGAACTGGACACTAAAAGTATTGCCATTTCTACAATATTAACGCACCTGGACATTAATTCTTTCTGTAGTCATGGACTTTTGCACATGATTTTATCTGAATATTTAAAAATTGAAGATAACATTTTGTAACAGAGTATTTAGAGTTCTCCAATACTGTACACTCACTATTGGCTCTATTTTGGTTCTGCTTTGCTTCATTATTTTGTTTGGTTATTTTTCTGACACAGGATCTCCATCTCCTGTGGTCCAAGTGGCCTGGAACTGCTTATATAGATGAAAACAACCTTGAACTTCAGGTCCTCCCACTTTTACCTCCCAAGTGCTAGTATTACAGGCATGCCCAACCACTCCCAGCTTCCTTTCTGCATTTGGAGGCCTGAACTTTCAAAAAGATCATGGGGGGTTTTCTTGTGTTTTCCTGTATAATACTGAGATCAAATCTCTGTGTAAAGTACTTATTTTTGAGGGTAAACGCTGCCTTGAGTCATTTGTATGTTATGCAGTGAACAGTGTTGCTAGGTGCATGTACGGGATGGGACTGTCATCATTTTTTAAAGTAAATTGATGCTTTTCCTAGCTGTGCAATCACATTTACTCACTCTTAGGCAAAGTACTAGTTTCCTTCCTTCTGATTAAAACAAGTTCTTGTCTTAACAGTCCTAATCTCTTGTACGTTGTTTACTCAGCATATAACAGCAATAGATACACTCAAAACAATTGTCTAAATGTTAACTCCGTCCTGGGAGGGGACAATGGAATATACAAAATTTAAATGAATTATTTTTTTTTATGCTAGCACTTAGTGAGTTTCCTTCTATTGTGGCAGTTTTGCCCCAGAGTGGGATCAGGAATTTTAAACCTCAATTAGAATCCTGGCACAGTGTTTCCCCTAATCCCAGCACTTAGGATGTTGAGGCAGGAGACTTTTGAGTTTGAGGCCAGTCTGTTTTACACATCAAGACTGTCTGAAAGACAAAGCGCAAACAAACAAAGCAAACACAGAAGATAAAACTCAAATATTCAAAAACTAAAACATAAAATTGTTGAAATTCTGTTTTCCCAAAAGTTTTCCAGATTGCCAACGAAGAGTTCAGTAGTTTGTAAAATGCCACTGTTTTTCTTGAAGTGTGAAATAGTCCATTTTCCTTCGGCTTCTGAATTCACCTTACTTAATTCCTGAATGTATTTTGGCTCAGCTTCTAGGGACCAAAGTTTTCTCTAGTCTGAATAATTCTGTACAATTTTGATGTTCTAAATTTTGCCATAGTTTATTGTGGTTTTATAAACGGAATAAAATGATAAGAAATACAATTGCTAATATGTATCTAGTAATTAACCTAAGGGAGATCTGGGGAGCACGAGATACATGCTTTATACAAAGCTGTGTGAAAAGATTAGTTGATTTCAATGTAGCTGATACTCATAATCTTGTGGGAGTTAATAAGACAGAGTCTTGGATGGATGTAGGGAAGGATCAGCAGTTCAAAGACATCCTCAGGTACATAGCAAGCACAGGCCAGCCTCAGCAACAGAAGACCCTGTCTCAAAAATAAAACAAACAAACAAATGTGTGAATGGCAGCAGTCTTAGTGCTATTTTGTGAATTGCATCCTAAAATGAAAAACTGGGAATTCCACCTCTATACAGGGTATATTTATTTTAACTCTTATTTATTTTAGTGGCAGCTACAACAAAGCGAGTGAATATTGATGGGGCATGAGTCATGGAGCCAAGAGCATTTTCCTATGCAGCTAAGAGAAAGAAATAGATGTTAAGAATAGAAATTCGCTTGGACTTCCAATATATAGTATCTTTACCCTAAAATAATGCAAATTATTCTCTAAATTAGCACAGAAAAGCAGGTGTGGTATTACATGCCCTTTAGTCTCAGCACTCAGGGACACGAAAGCAGGAGGATCTTCGTGATTTCAAGACTAGCTTGGTCTCCAGAGCGAGATCCAGTACAGTCAGGGCTGTTACACAGAGAAGCCTTGTCTTGAAAAGACAAAAAACAAAACAAAAGAAACCAAAAAAAGGGGGGGGGGAGGAAAAGAAACGGAACACAGAACATAAATAATGTGTGGAAAGTGCAGAATGGGATTCAAAACTCCTTAACCTTAAACTTCTTCAGTTGTCAGAATTGTTTCATAATACAACTGATATTTCTCATGTTTCGTATGTGATGATAAAGCAGGTTATCCTGTGCTGTTCTTGTGATGTGTATATTCTCAAAAGTCTCATTACGCCGAATGGGTTTTTGGTGGTTTGAGCAGAGAGATGGGTGCTTTTTCCTGCGCCCTTTATATTCATTGCTTTAGTTCATTTCACAGCAACCCTATGTCATAATTAAAGTGTAGATTAAATAACTGACCACACAGCTAATAAGGACTCTGAGTGTGGGTGGGTTTACTCCCCAAGTCAAGTTTCACCTCCTATCAGTTTGTTCCTTTCATTCCGGCTAAGCAGCACTGGAGTAGCGTTGTGAAGATTTTCCTCATGAAAGTGACAAGAAGAAGCTCCCTTTGGGCTGTAGAACAAGTCAAGCAAGACCAAGACACTGTCACGTGTGATTTCACTGTGGAGATCACTTACTCGTTCCCAATGAGACATCAATTAGTTTGTAACTCAGATGACATGCCCTCCAGATGACTCCCTCCTCCCCATCACATAAATCACAGATGGGGCTGTGATTTACACTTAGAACCTGTTTGCGGGGGGGGGGGTGTACAATACAAATATATTTCAGTAGAGGAATTTTTAAGTTAATGTGGCTGTCTCATGGGAAAGAATGAGAGCAATCAAACGTTTGGAGGGTTCTGTAAACGCATCCGGGTGCCGCTAGTCACTTGCATATAATTTACTCCGTTGGGTCTTTCCAAGGAATGTGTGAGGTCATTATGATCTGGCAGATTGGAAAAATGAGAGACAAGAAAACTCTCTAATTTTCCTAAGACTGAGAAGAGCAGTAGCAGAATTCAAGCCCAGTTTTGTTGGCATCCACAATCCACACCTCTCAGAGTATTCAGAGATTGCCCCATTGTATTTTGGACAGGTTGAGATTTGCCATCTTGGATGCGAAGCAGCAGGCTGTGGTCTTGGCAAAGGTCCCCTCTGCTGCCGATCAGTGCAGGGAGGTAGATGCGGAGGACGATGGAGGGCTGAGACCTCTGCTGCCAATCAGTGCAGGGAGGTGGATGCGGAGGACGATGGAGGGCTGAGATTTCTGGTTTGGGATGTCTGAGATGATGTGTTACATTTGCCGGGGACATAGCTTGCTGGAAAAAGTGACTGTAAAAAATAGTAATGGGCCAAATTTAGGACATGTTCAGTTCAATGTGACTTTTGAGCATGCTGACAGAGTTGGCTAGAAGGTAATGAAGTCTCAGGAATAAAGTCTGCACTGGATTTAAGAGTACTCAGTGTATAGATGGGGTGGGTGAGTTTATTAGTGGGTAAGATTCCTCCGGTTGCTGGTTAAGAAGAACCAAAGACTAAGAGAATTCTGTGAAATGCCAAAAGGCTAGAGCTTGGAAGAAGAGTGATGTAAAGGAGTCTGCAGAATAAGAGATCAAGGAGATAGGACATTCAGGACGGGCTAGATTTTCTGAATACAAAACAGAAAAAAAAATCTTTCAAAGAGAAAACAGTGCTGCTATAATGGCAATACAAAGTGAAGAGCTGGAAGAGGTTACACGACAGAAAGCATAGTAGGCCAACTGGAAAACAAAAAGGCAAAATGCTTTATTAGTGGAATTTATAGACTATGTTCTCAAATCACAAACAAACTTAGTATTTTATCATGAACAGTTTCTCCACAGACCAAGCTAATTTCCCCTGTAGCCCAAACAATAAATTCCCACAAAAAGGCAAAGCTTGCCAGTAGCTCATTAGGTATGTGTCTCACTATCATTTGAGATGGGTCGAGTCCCTTGATGAGCTTGGAGGACAGCAGATCAGCCTGTGTGGTTCAGGTAAAGTCAATGACACAGTGGGAGGCAGGAGATGGAGCCAGGAGGGACTTCAGAGGAGAGAGCCAAGAAATGACTGGGTAAGTAGGGACTCACTTCAAAGAGGAGAAAACATTAGAGGCTTGAGCATAGGAGAACTAGAGGCCGTAGATTTGATGAGTATGTCAACAGGAACATTCTAGAAAATAAAGTACAGGAACAAGGTGGAAGCCAGGGCTGGAAGGCCAGTTTGGAAAATTCTGGGTCCAACACAGAAAGGAGAGTGGCTTGGATTGGGCTGTTGGTGGTACACATGGATTCTAAACAATTCAGACACAAGATATGTTTTGAAGTCGGCAAGGCTGGAGTCCCGTCTGTGAGTAAACAAGCCGGTAAGAAACACTGCCCTCTGCCAAGAAGGACCTACTCCTGGATACAGCAAACTTTGACCTGGGAGCTCTGACTTTTCATCAGAGACCCTTTTAATATTAACAATTTCCGAAAACTCCCTGGGTTGCAGTTATATTTGGAATATTCATTGGTGAAGGAGACACAGAACAATGATTTTATTGCTAATCATAACAAAAAAAATGAGTTGCAGTTACGAAAGTAACCCTGGACACATTTTAATCGTCATTCTGGCTGTCCGCAATGCTTGGGGAGCGTATGGACAGACGCTTCTCTTGAAGCCTTGGAGGCACGTGCACAGCACACAGTTGGGGAAATCTGTTTCTCTGTTTGTTTTCTGAGTAGCCTGGGTGCTCGTGCCCTGCTCCTCCTTACAAGAGGCCCTGTTGCCTCACGTGTCCTTCAGGGCAGAGTCCAACTCTTTCCACAAAGATGTCTCAATCCCTGTTAGGATTCACAGCCTCCATTAGGTCCCAGATGCCATTGGCTTTTGTGCTTTGCACCCGGGTTCTGTTTAATAGTGATTCATTTTACAGCTTGTCTTTCTGGATGCCCAAATACTTTAAATATGTGTCCTAGCTATGTATCTTGAGGTATGCCTTATCTCATCTGTTGCCTAATGTTATTTTAGCCTGGGATTATACCTTGTTTATCTATTTCACCAGAGAGAACAGTTCAGTACTGAATGGCTTAAAAATATTTCAGAAACTGGATGTCTCAAGCTGTGTCTAAGGAAACAGATTTAGGATTAGTGGGCAAAATAAACAAGAAGAAAGTATTTTGGCTTAAAAAAAGGAAAGACTTTGTAATATTTTGAGATTTAAAAAAGGGGGGGGGGGTAAGCTACTATTTAAATAATGATTTTTGGGAAACTATAAACAGTCACATCATTTCCATCTCAACTACCACCTAAGCTCCAAGCAATGTAGCCAGAGTGTGACATGCAGTACCATCTACAGTCTTTAGAAAAAAGACATTCAACTATCCTGATTTTTCTTACTGTGGCTGGGCACCTTGCATAATGACACAATTTATATCTAACAACAAAATGCATAGGTTGGAATTTCAACCTGTGTGATGATGACTGAATCCAGACGTTTAACAGAGTTGCTTCTCCATGGAGAAGGGACTCCCATATCAGATGGATTCATTTCTGAGGTGACCATGGAGTATAAAGTTCCAGGGAAATACAGAAGATCGAGGTAGCATGTTTTGGGCTTGTTGTGGTTCAGCACATCTTTCTGATGGGGAGCCAGGAGCTGGCAACTTGAATAGGAGCTGGATCAGTCTATAGTGAGACATCTGAGAAAATATGATTCAATTTATCTACATCTATCAATTTTCATTTCAAAAACAATAGAACAGGTCCAAGATCAGAGGTACATTCTTCTTTGCTGTAGTTTGAGACAGGATCTCATACAGTTAAAACTGACCTCAAACTACTCGATAGCTTAAGATGGCTTTGAACTCTTGATTCTCCGCCTCCCAAGGGCTGGGATTACAGCCATGTGTCACCCTCCCTGATGATATTGTATTCCTCATGAGGCAAACATCCAATGGCACAGCGGGGAGCTTAAAAGATTCCTCTCAGTGTGCAGAGAACATTCTAGCTCTAAGAGTAAGGCAAAAGGCATCCACTATGCCATTAAGGCTATGATGATTCTCAGCAGGAGCCAAATTAAAAAAAACTATAAAAAATACAAAAACAAAACAATGACAACAAAACAGTAAGAATTTAATCATCTCCCTTTCCCTTCACACTCTTTGAATCTGTACTTATTCTACGTGATTTCTTGGTTAGAAACAACAAACAGAACAAACATTTTAAACTGGAAATGGAGGTGGACACACACAGTCCCATCTACCTAAGAGGCTGAGGCAATTGGACCACAGTTTGATACTGTTTTATCTGAGAATATACAGGTTAATATCGCACATTTGTATGCTGAGCCATCAACCTGATCTTTACCAAAGGAGAGAACTGTGCTTGTCACGATCATTTCTTTTTCATGTTTTGTTAAGGAAAACAAATATTTCAGTGCACATATGAGATGATGTCGAACAGCCAAAAACAATCTAGGAACTTCCTTATATTCCAGGACGTCTGCTCTTTCAGCAAACAATCTGACTGACGGTTGGGGCATTTGGAGGCATCGCCATCCTATCCTATTGTTGTTGCTGTTTGCTCTCACATTCCGTTCAGCCTAACCGAGGAGAGCTTTATTTAAGTGAACATAGTCCTCAATTTCCACTGAACTATGACCTTAAAAAAAAAACTCTCAGCTTCCTTTGGGGAGACATGTGACTAACCGCCTTGTCAGCAAGCAACTTTTCCTGAATCTGAGCTATTTCCTTTTCTACAGAGAAAAATTGCTGCTATCACTGCCAACCGTTTTAGTAATGGCCTTTTGCGTGTACTGTATATGCTTGAAGACAGAAGAGGAAAAAAAATGGAATGTCTCTTCCTTTTTGCTTGTTTGTGCAAGAATTGTTTATCCTAAAGAAAAATGTAAGGCTATAAGCACATTTCACGTTTTCAAAAATCAGCATTTGTAGAGATTTCTGGTGCAAGGAAGTTCTCTTTTAAAAGTCCATTTTAAAACTCCTGTTTCCAAGATCTAAACATAAGAGGGATGGTCTAGTGAAGCCCCCAATCGCACAAGTCCTTAGTAATCTCCTTATCTCCTGGCCCCCTTTCCAGTTTGTTTTCAGATCAGCCTTTCTCCAGGAGTTGACTTTGGAACCAGTCTGGCAGTCTTCCCCTCCTGTTGGGCTTTGTATGGAGCTATCTTAATTTTGTTCTTTATCTGCCCCCCTTCCCGGCTTTCTTTGTTAGCTCCGCTTTCAGTTCTCCTCTGGGGGATCTGCTCTTTGCTCTCAGACTTCTTTCTCTGTCTCTGAATGTGACTGGCACATCCCCACATGCCTGCAGTCAGCCCCTGCTGCTCTGAATGCCAGCCTAGGGCCTCCTACAGAGCTCCTACATGCCCCTTGTCACCTTAAACTCAATGCGACCTAAGTGAATTCAGCAATTTCTGTGTTCCTGATTTATTTCCAGACACTAGCTTCCAATAACAAGACTGCAGGTAGTCTGTGCCTTCACCCTCATATTTGACATCGCTCACGTCCATCCTTCTGCTCATGTGTTCTCAGCTGCTCTCTTTCCAAGTATGCCTTGGTGCTTACTGCGCTCCCTAGCTCCTTGAGTATTTAGCCTAAGCTGAGGCCAGAAGCTTATTGTTAAAATAACACCCATAAAGCATTTGTTTAACTTAAAACCTCTCAGGTTTCCTCATTTCGTATAAAGATTCCAAACTCTTTCACATAGGCTGTAACAGCATTACCCCTCAGTCACTGTGGCTTCTCCATGACCTGGACTTCACTTCCTTACCTACGGCGGCAACGGTGCACGCACTGACTTTCCATAACCTTTGTATGTGTGTCCTTGCACACGCTGCTGTTATCATCGCCCTTTGAAATGGTTCCTTTTGTCTTTTCCTTGCCTAGTATTGCTGCTCTCCCACCCCCAGAGTTAGCTCAAGTAATCCACCTCCAGCTCCAAGTGTATAGCATCTGCTCCTTCACCCTGCCTCCCCCACTGCCCCCAGTTCCTGACTTACATATTAACAGTCTGGGGTTTGAATTTTAAATGCTAAACAATAAAAAGTTGTGTTTAGAAAGCAGGGGGTATCTTCTTGTCTGACTTGTTATTCACCAACCACACTAATGAGTGATGAAGGTAAAGCCTTAACAATGAGTGAACGGATTCCAAACACAAGCCCTAAATGTTTATATCTATGTTTTCTTTCTCTTTATCTATTTTCACCTTTTTTATAAGTGACTAGTGAGATTCCTGAAACTCACAATCCAGACCAAAGGAAAGACGGAGAATGTTCAGAACCTGAACCGAGAGCCTGTGGAGTCGGTCGAAGG
Organism: Microtus ochrogaster; assembly: GCF_000317375.1. Taxonomy (NCBI): domain Eukaryota; kingdom Metazoa; phylum Chordata; class Mammalia; order Rodentia; family Cricetidae; genus Microtus; species Microtus ochrogaster. The sequence goes on along the minus strand of NC_022021.1, from coordinate 26,930,406 downwards.
TGTATAAGTAGTGAGGCATGTGGCTAGCTCTTACCTGCCTCTGATTTTTACAAAGCATTATTGGGTGTAAGTCCAAAAGAGTCATGTTCCAGGGCTACAGAATACTGTGCGCATGTATGTGATGAGCATCAATTTCTCTTCTTCCCACAGGGAAGAAAAATGGCGGTACCTGGTTTTCCTCTCTAAAGCCTCTTGAGGAAGAATGCTAAAATAACCATTTGCTTAGACTTATCTCTGTCAGTTCCTTGCTTGGACGTTTGTGGAGGAAAAGGATGCGCAGATTTGCGTGTGTGTCACCGTTGCACACGAAACAGTTTTGGAGAGAGAAGGAATATGGGAAACAGTGTAAACCCAGCTAGTTATAGGGTCAAAATAGGGGATATCTGTGCATTAAGAGGTTGCCACTTAGAATGTAACTGAGTTGCTCAATTACTTTATTAAGACAGGTTTCCAGTTCCAGGAACCTATGGAGTACATACGCCCAGAATTAGTAGTTGAGGGTTTTGGGGAGGTTAAATGAGATTTTCCAAATCATCTGGTCTGCAAAACTCAGCTCTACTCTCTAGAGAGAGCAAAATTTGGGGGACCTGATTTTCAAAGAATATCAACAGTCAAGCTATGTTGGCCAAACAAACAGCAAGATCACATGCCTACAAAACCCAACACACACACACACACACACACACACACACACACACACACACACACACTGGGGAGAGAGAGAGAGAGAGAGAGAGAGAGAGAGAGAGAGAGAGAGAGGAGGAGGAGAGGAGCGAGGAACATTGACAGCAGCAGATGACTAGACACCTCTTTCCACTTTCTGTCTTGTCTCTCGGCTCCCACCCTAGAGGAGTAATTAATTTTTGCCCTCCTATTTTAACTCCAAGTCCTGCTTCTCTGAAAAAGTTCCCCTGAACTAATTCAGGGTTCCCTTGGATCAAGAATCTTTCAAAGCCTCCACATCTTACTCCTGGGGGACATTCTTGAAAATGCCACATGCATATTGCATATGTATATATGGCCCCACCAGAAATGTATACAGCAATGTCAGTAACAGCCTAATGTTAGGGCTTTACTGATGCTAGAAGGAACTGAGTACCCGAGGCATAGGTGAGCGTGAGAGTTACATAATTTTTAACTTGGCAGGAAATGGCATCATGTGGAGGTAGTGTAGGACTTCAAACACTTTGCTGAACTTAGAGGCAAAGACTGGCTGTGACGAGCATCACTGTGTCTGGTTTCCCTGTCTTATTCCTCCGCGAGCTCTAAATGGATACAAGCAATTTAAAAACACAGGTGTGCCAAACAGTTAAGTAATCCTGGCTGCGGTGATGCTGCAGGGGCAGGTACCTTTTGGTAGTATTTTTAAAATGGGTCTTTTATATGCTCCTGAAGTCCCGTTCAGACACCTATGAGACATGTTGTTACACAGGACTGAAGGGATCGTGAAATAATGCTGGGAAAAATTTATTCAAATAGATAAGCTTTTTCCCCCTTTAGATACAAAATGTAGCACGAAGACGTGACATTAAATTATAACTATAAATGTGTGGTAAGCATTTTATTTTTTAAGTAGTCCCTCGCCCCCAAAATGATGTATAGTGGAGAAAGTTGAGTGGTTTCAGACATCATCTGGTCCAAGAAACCTGCGGTTTCTTTGTCGCCATAGCGCCCTCTGCTGCTTCAGGATGAGTCCTACAAGTCGGCCTGCCCACTTCCCTTCAGCTTTTCAGGGCCCCTGGAAACAAGGCTGGAAAACATTATCCTCAACTGAACCGTAGCCAGGAAAATCTCAGGAGGGAATTCTTCCTTACATAAAGTTAAACCTGGCTTCAGCATATCTGAAGGGGGAGAAGGGAAGCTTACTGTTGATGTTCCTTGGCTTTTCTCCCCCTGTTCTTAAAGCAACATTATTTTTTAAAGTTCAAAGTTGAAACAAAACCTGCCGTCTGCCAGCTTGGCCGGCCTCTCCATTTCCTTTGGTTCAGATATCACTGTCTTGTCCGGTTTCGTCTCTTTCCTCCACTCAAAAAATGTTTTTGTTTTAAATGAATAGATGCTTTTCAACGTATCGGTAGGAACTAGTGAAGGGGGTCCATGGTCGTCATGTGGGATGGCAGGGAAACCAGCATTAAAAGACCCACAAAGTTCCAGGCGTTGAGTCCCTGATGTGGTAGATCTAAGCCACCGAAGTCAGATCTTCAGGGAATTTGATCAGAAACACACAACCCTCTGCAATGTGTATTCTGGGCCAGCGGGGTGCACTGTCGCGTGAGATCAGACATCTGGAAGGTTAAGCCAGGGGAGGGCTTTGCCTCTCTGCGCCCGTGCTAGGTAGTGCGATGCTTATATGAGCTGGTGCGGCTGGTTACTCATGCCAGGGCTTTTGTCTCATCGAGTTAAGACAACAGTCCCCTCTACCAGGGCATCTACGGCCTGGTAAGTGAGACATGCCTTGTTATTGCAGATATACTTGCCTAGTTAGTGCTAATTTGAGGTCAGCTCTTTGTCTGGCATTTTCCCATCAAACACTATAGTTTGGGCTACTTATCCCCCATCTCTTACTACCATTAAATAATGAGCTGTTCTTCATCAGGAAATGTCCACTGTCCCATTTTATTGCTTCAAAATATCCTTTCAAATGCCATGGTATGTTTCTGGAAGTCCTGTCTGTTGGGAAGCCCCTCAGCTGAGAACAGAGGCCAGCTGGAGGAAAGCCCATGGAAGAAAGTCCAGCAGCTGGTCACAGCCACCCCTGTGGCACACGGATGAGAAACAAATGTATGTCTTGCAAGTCACCAAGGATTGGAATTTGTTTCTTATGACCCCAGAACTTGCTAAAGTTCACCCCCTTCCCAGTGGTGCCCCATGCTACCCTTTTAGATTTCCCGCAGAACTGTGACGCAGCGTGGACTTTACACGCCAGCCAATGCTGCGGTATCCCAGGTTTCTAGATTCTCTTTCTGGTCTCTTTCTTTCCTTAGCCCAAAATGCCTGCTCCTGATTGTCAGTAAAACTTAGCTTCAAGATCTCTGCAGATAGTTCAAATAGCTCTCCCACATGAAGGATCCGAATGCCTTGGTTTGAAATGAGTTTTTCCTTTATTTGAGCTCCCACAAGGACTTTACTCTTATGTTTCCTAACACTCAATTTGTTGTTAGAAAGAAGCAGTACTCTTTATTGATGTCTTTACTACACAGCAAATGCTATTTTTAATCCCATTGCCTTGGTTTGGATATGCTAAGATGGACTAAAATAAAAAAAAAGACTTCCTAGGCTTGGGTCAGGGAAAGATCAAGGAGTAACAGAAAGTTGTAGTATTCTCCTACCAGAGCTAGGGCCCTGCAGGTGAGGAAGGAGGGAGGCAGGGAAGGATTACTAAGTCGGAGCACCTCTGACTGCAGCCCCATTCCAAAGAATGTTTAATCAAACAAACAGATAATCTGTAAGCCAAAGTCACACTGGAGATGATTCAATAGCTTACAGAAAAAGCCTGTGTTATTGGCCTCCCCACCATGGGTCTTTGACTTCTTGCAGCTCTGGGCCCTATTACAGCTGGGGTTATGATCAGTCATGCTCATACAGCATGATATCTGGGTAGATAGATTATTTTCATGGCCATCCCCCACATCCTTTGAAGACAAGGTTGTTACCATGCCTGCTCTTTTATTTTAATTTTTAGTTAAGTCTGTGCCCATGTATCTATGTGGGGGTATATGCACATGAATACAGTCATCTGCAGAGGCTGGAAGAAGCCATCAGATATACTACGAGCTGGGATTAGGGGCAGCTGTGAACTGCTTAGTGTGGGTGCTGGGACCTTAATTTGGGTCCTCCTCAAAAGTAGTATATACTCTTAACCACTGAGCCCTCTTTCCAGCCCCTGTCATTCTTATTTTTAAACCAAGGGGCAGAGAACCAGAGATACTTATGAGATTTTCCTTCCTATGATGGGATGGGGCCAAAGCCCCTCTTCCAAGTCATCACGTGGTGGCGTTCACTGTGGTAAAGTCCAGTGTGTGAATGAGTAAAAGGACTGTGGGCTGTCGGTGAGAAGGTGAAGATCTGATGTGTCACACATGCCTGTGTTGACCTGACTGCCAACTGTACTTTCTAAGCTATGTGAGTGAGAACACACCGTCTTTCAAGAATGGCCCATATGGCTTAAGACCTTATTCCCTACCTGTGGGCTGGGGGTAGAACTGGAAGTTCGATTTTTTTTTTAAGCTGACCTCTCTTCTGATAAATATTCTTAAATGCTATATGATTAAGATATCTCATCAGAAACACTTCCCTAGACACCACGGAAATACACACGCCTCACGCGTGCTCATTCCTTGCCTCTTTGGCTGCTCCCTCTCAGGTTTACCTCCTGCCAGGTCAAACGGAAGGCAGGTTGTTGTGATCATAGAGCTTGTTGTATTATGCCAAGGCAAAGTCTGCCTAATTTTGTTTGGAGAAAGGGTCTTCATGGCTTCAGGACAATCTTATAAATGACTGCCTCTCAGTGGGGACCCCAGTGCATCTCGAGAGTTGAGTTATTTATTTCTCTAAAACCCAGGCATCTGAAATGGAACCTCCCTGAAGAAGCTCATATGAACATGGCCTCTTTAAAGTAAAGTGAAAGAAAAACCAAATAAACAATTCTAAACCCTTGATTCTATCATATGATGTGTGTGGCATTTTAAGGCCATAGCTTATGTTTCCCAAACCACACACACACACAGCTGGGACTTGACACTAAGTATGTCCCCAGCTTTTTGATCTTTGACTAGCAGGTAGTATGTTACAGCTTTGAGTTTTCAAGAAGAAAACCATGGTTTCCCTTATCTGTCTATGCCCATTTCCCTCTGTGTGCTAGTACACTGGGCTGATGGAATCGTGAGCCCAGCATGCAAGAGCAGCCTCACTTGCCTGGAGAATGAAAACACCCTCTTACATGCTTGAGCAGGACATGGCTAGACACCTGGAGCAAACAGTGGCAGCCACTCAGGGAGCAAGTGGTTGGCTGGGGGTAACTCTGCCTTTTAGATGAACAGAAAGATTCTTGAAGAAACCAGGAGGGAAGGTTCTTAGGTATCACCGGAAAGAGGGCTCCCTTTCTCTCCTACTGTCTTTCTGGCTTGGAGATGGGCAGCCTACATTTGCTGTGTGGGGGCTCTCAGCACAGCCCTGATGTAAATGGCGCACCCCACTTGACCTTGACGAGCCACACAGAAGGCAAGACGATGGAGAGGAAGTCCTGGATGCTTAAAAGTTTGGATGGTTGTTTTGCATTGCCTGAACTTTATCCCTGCATGGGAAGAAACTCTTTTCTGAGTGGCAGGAGGCTTGGGGGATGCTGGTGGGCGTTTCTTTACAATCTGCTGCCTGCCAGTTGCTGAGCCATCTGGGAAGAGCGGGGCCTCTCCACGTTGCGACAGGAAGGACAACTGGCTAATGCACGAGGGCTTTCAGCAGAGTCTGCTCGCACTGACTTCCTTAGGACATCTGGAGTGGCAAGGTCCCTTCATAAAAATTAGAAAGGCAAATTGCTTTAAAGAATTATTTCATTTAGGAAGCAGTCGTTTTAAATTAAAATTCCCTTTGAAAGAATGGGGGATGACATAGAGTGGGCAATTAATAATTCACATTTTTATATTTTACTAAAGTGCTGGAGATCACGCTGAGGGCATGGCCCATGATAGAGCAGCACTCAGCCATGAGCTATACCTTCAGCCCAATAAGTCTTGAAGTTGGAAGAGGAGGATCAAAGCGGTGTCCACAGAGTGAGCCCTCCTCCTCCACGAGCATCCCCAGAGCACGCCAGCCCTCTTCTCCCCTTTCATATTTGAAGTTGCACGTGCCACTTCATTCATAAATAAATACACTATAACTCACATTAAATGATAGTTTTATGCAGTCTGTCTCAACTCCCTGGATATATATTTTGGGGAATGAGAGCATATGGTATTTTTTTTTTTAATATGCTGCAAAGCAACTCCTGGCTTAGTTTCCAGTTTAAAGCATGTCTTCAGAAGTCCTGGTTTGCTGGTTAGTGACCAGGTCACGGGAATTATCAGATACACCAAGCAACCTAATGGTTGAGGTTCAGCTGGCTCCTGTGGAATCTCTATTGATGATACTATTAATAGCGACAAATTAACACGCAATATGCACAGATGCGGGGGAAGCTGTTGTGAGCTCTGCTGAATTCATGCAAAATAAGTGTCATGTTTTGAAATTAGTTTAAGATGTGTTACGTTCATTTATGCTGTGGGATATATGTTTAATGATGCAAAGATGTGTTGCATTCTTTTATATTTCATTTGGTTAACTCTGCAAAGCTGCGCTACTTTGCCTGTCTAAAACACCTGATGGAGCTAATAAAGGGTTGAATGGCCAATAACAAGGAAGGGCAGAGACATAGCAGGGCTGGCAGGAAGAGAATAAATAGGGGGAGGGAGAGAGAGAGAGAGAGAGAGAGAGAGAGAGAGAGAGAGAGAGAGAGAGAAAAAAAAAACACAGAGTAAGAAGAAAAGAAAGGAATATAGAATAGAGAAAGGGAAAACCCCAGAGGCTATAGGTGGATGGGATAATCTGAGTTAAGAAAAGTTGTCTAGAAATAAGTCAAGCTAAGTCTGGACATTTATAAGTAAGAATACATCTCTGTAGCTGAGTGGTGAGCTGCCAAAGACCAAGAATAAAAATAACCAACGTCAGTGCAATTTATCCAAAATGTTTAAAATTAACATATATTGAGCAGAGCTGTACTTTTTCCTTGTTTGTCAGTGAGGAGAAATCATTTTTGTGGAAACAGTATTTCAAATGCCTCATAATCTGAAGATTTTCACCCTTGGAACATTTATACCATAGTCTTTTTATTGATTATGCCTCTGAAAAATCCTGAAATGCTAAGCCTTTCTTTTAAAATTCTCTAAAATAGCGATAATAACAGGACTGGAATCAGGTGCCGGTGAGCTTCTGCTCGTGAAATGAGCAGTTATCCTCAAACCGTCTTTAACGCATTGCAAAACGATATTATTTATAACTTGATTACTGCAAATGACTTTGATTCCGGCTAATCGTAGCTGACTTTGTTTTGCAATGTGATGAAATGGTTAAGGCTATAAACTTTGGAGGCCAATAAAGCTGTTTTTAAATCCTTATTGCCTCTTTTTGTGTGAACCGGGGGCGATTTCCCACTTTTCTTATTTGCAACACGGAGCAGAGTCCTGCGTCACAGTGTTGAACTTGCTGGAGAGGGCTGATGTGACAAAATTCTAAATGTGTGCTAGTGTCACAGTGGTGGTGAGGATAGTGAGACAAGACTCTAGAGCTGTGCTGGGCGGGGTTTCTGGAAGGAAAAGGGTGATGCATGCGCTCAAATGAGCAAGTTTAAGAAGAGTTCATGGAAGTTAGAGAGAGCTGCAGGAAGCTCGAGCCACCATCTCTGCTCAGTCCACTTCTTCAGGCCCGAGAGGTGTGAAGAGAGGGGCATGGCTTGGATCTGGAGACAAAGAGCTGCGTGGAACATTCTCAGTTCTCCTTTCTACGTCATCCTCCCCTTCCGATAAAGCTTGTCGGTACTCAGTCATCCGGCTCACCCAATGCCACCTTTGCTTCTTTGTAGCTGCTGAGCTTTGGACCTCACACCCGCCCTGTGTGCCCATGAGGTCCTCTTTCTCTAACCTCACCTGTCTGAGAAGGAGGTGGACCCATGTCCACCGACCGATCTCATTGGCTGTGCCTTTGAAACACTTTCACCCCCTCGCCCCCTTTTGGAGCGGTTGGCTTGGTTTGCATCTCATCCTCTGAATTTGAATTAGCAGTCTCTGAATCATGTCACCCTCTCCACAGGTTCTTCATCTCCCGTATTGTAGTCATGCTTCCCACGAAGTCAGGTTGTACTCCTTCCCTGCTCAAGAGCCCAAATTGTTTAACCCAGTCCAAGTCAAAGCCTCATTGTATCCTCCAAGGTTACAATGTGATCTCCGCCATCAGCCCCTCTGTCGGATTGTCTCATCTAACCTGTCACCCGTTGTTCTTCTCCAGCCACGCTGGGCTTCCTTGCTGCTCTGTGAGTGAGCTCAGCATCCCCTACCGTGGCAGGACATCCCTACCTGTGTCCTCAGCCCTGTAGCCCCTTTCTCCCCCTAATCTGACATCCTCTACATTTTCACCAGCTTTGCTCATGGCTAGATGAGGCCTTCCCTGACCATGAACTAACACAGCAGCTGTTCCTTCTCCTCTGCTTCCTTGATTAATTCCCCTTCATGTTGAGACCACCACTTTGCTTGGAGTGATGCTCACTTCCTTGTGTTTAATCTTCTGCTTAGCATATAAGCTCCAGTAGGTCAGGTATTGGCTGGCATGCTTGATGCTGTATGCCCTTGGCCAGGACAGTGGATGAATTGCTGCATTAGTCAACATGTATGGCTCACTAAGATATTGTGATTTTTTTAATATGGAATTAGTTTGTCTATGCTGTCATATGTAAACAGTAAAAGCGTTAATGAAGAAGATAATTTTAAGTTGAGCTTTGTTTTTAAAGGAAATAAATTTCAGGTATAAACAATTCTGTAACAAGTAAGTCTTAAGATGAAAACATTAAAAATGACAAAGATTTCTTCCAATGATAGTTGTGAGATTGTCTGTTTGGGACTCAGCACACACAGGTTGCTGGGCATTTGTCTGTGTTTTTCCTGCCTTCCTTCTGGATCCAGACAGATTTGGGGGAAATGATTTGCCCTGAGTTTGAGGGAAGGGTTGGAACCTTATAAAACATGTTGCCATAGTCACAGAGCTCTTCCAGTGTCCACCCCCAAAGCCGCTAGGGCTGAACACTAGAACGAGAGCACGGCCGTGATGACACACCTGTAGATTTCCCATTATCTCCATTTTCGTTTGCAACAAAAAAATGACTCTTTTCATAATATCAGCTTTATTCAGTGTCTGTGCCAGGAGGGGGCGGTTCAGGCTTGCTGTGGTGTGCACACAGATGTCAGAGAATCAGTTCTTTCCTTCTCTCATGTAGGGTTCTGGGATCAGATATAGGTCCACAGGCTTCGCAACAGATGCCTTTAAACCACTGAGGAATCGCTCAGCCCCGGAGAGACTCTAACCACACAGCGCAACGTTGTCTGAGCTGCACTCTGAAGGAACACAACTATGCATGAGCTATTCGTGGAATTTCTTCTGTGGAAATGCTCATCTATCAAAATAATTTGTGGAAGGCTAGCTAAAAGAGGCTAAAGAGACTACACATTACAAACAGTCATCATGTCTTTTCTACAACCCATGTTGTTACTCTTCAGTAGAGAAATCATGCATGTTGGATTTTCTAAACTGACTTCACCACAGAATCTGTTTGCACAGACCTCAAGTTGAACTGAGCATATTTTGAAAATCTCATTGTACTTTAGAAGGATTTTATTTAATTTTTATATGAGCCCATTAACTTTGTTTTATACAAAAAAACCAAAGGTTTAGCATTAGAATGGGACAGAGTGAGCTGAAATTAAGCTCCTCCCTCAATTTTAGCTTTTCATTTCATTGTGCCATTATACCATCTGGATTATTTCCCTGGGTTTGTATGTCTTGTTCCTTTCATGCCCATTTGTAGCAGAGTGTGGCTGATGTAATGGTTATATAAAAAAAAGACATTTATTTCTTACTGCTCTGAAGATTGGGGAGTTTAGTTAAGAGACTAGCTTCAGATAAGGGCTTATCATAACATAACATAAAATATCATAACACAACATATAACATGACACAACATAACATATTACAACGTAACATACCATAACATAACATGACATGATATGACATGAAGAAACACATCATAGAGCAAGAAGAACTGAGCAAAGATCAGCTTCACTTTGAGAGCAGTGCCTCTCTTAGAGCAACTTGCCACCTCAAGACAGTAACAAGAGCTCCCCCAAGGGGTGCAGGGCTCATGAGGGTCCCACCTCCAGATGTTGTCACAGTTAGAGTTAAACTCCAGCATGAATTTTGGAGGAATGTTTAAACCACAGTGCCATATCAAGTCACCACAAACCGGATTGCTTAAGCAGCAAAAACAACAGCAAAATCATTTTCCCAGGCTCTGAGGGAACCTCTTTTTCCTTCCATGCTTCTGGTGGGTGAACAATTCTGGAAGTTCTTGAATTTTCTTCCCCCCTTCTCTCTCTCTCTCTCTCTCTCTCTCTCTCTCTCTCTCTCTCTCTCTCTCTCT
>NC_022021.1:26916061-26920090 GCF_000317375.1 Microtus ochrogaster | reverse complement strand
TTCTTTCCATCTTCCTCCCTTTCTCTCTCCCTCCCCCTTCCTTCCTTCCTTCCTTCCTTCCTTCCTTCCTTCCTTCCTTCCTTCCTTCCTTCCTGTCCTTCTGGAACTTAACCCAGAACCTTGAATATAAAGCAAGCTACATCTTACTCTACTGTTAAATTCCACTTCTAGGCCCCATTTCCCATTTTAACTAAACTCTTTTGAAGCAGCCCTAACTTAATTGTTCAACATTGAAAAGAGTTTTCGATATTAGTTAAATAGTAATTAAAATAAAATCAAAGAATTTCTTCTAAGCATGCTAGTTAGAGTAATGATAATAGCTGTTTTTATTCAGTGGTTTCTGTGTACTGTTCAGACTTCTGTGTTTTGTGCTTTTTTAACTTTAATAAAATGTCTCTCACAGCAGTCTTAGGAAGGAAATACTTTTTATTATTCCCAGTTATTACTAGAGATAATAACTCACAAGTGACAAATCACAAATTTGAATCTGAACCTTTGATTTTACTACCTTGGTGATAGCTGATTCAGAATTAAAAGCCACACCCCTGTCTTATCTGTCTACAGGATGCACAGTTGGGAAGTCCAACAGTGAGAGGTTAGTCCTGGGTAAGGACTGAGCCTTTCCTTGGGCTCTGGCATAGAAAGTTCTCAGTTTATTGTGTCCGCAAAGCTTTTTGGTGGCAGTTTTGGTAGAAGAAGCCAACAGATGATTGTATAAGTGATTGTGATCAATGAGAGAAACAAATGGCCACAGCTACTTCTCCTTTTGTGCTTCCTTGTCTGTCTGTTTCTTCTTCCTCTTGTCACTAGTGTCTGCAAGTCATGAGTTACCTCCAGCAGACTCTGAGTCCCATCAGTGAAACTCTCAAATACCTACTTGGGTAAATTAAAGTGTGTGGGTATAAACACGTCTCTAGTTCTTTTGGGGTGCAATGGGTCCAAACAAGGGCCATGACTACAGCACCAAAGCAGAATATGTGGAATATGTGGTTAAGTCTGGCTCCCACACAATGTTTCATGTGTTTAAAAAGTCATTACACACACACACACACACACACACACACACAATCTTATGTCAAACTCAAATCTTCTGAGCTGAAAGAATTTATTAATCTTAGCCCTTTATTGATGTATTTATTTATTTATTTTAATTTACTATGTTGTCTTGAATAGCCTGAGGCTTGTTCTACAGACCAGACTGGTTTTGCACTCACAAGGATTCATTTACCTTTGACTCCAGAGTGCTGGAATTAAAGGTGTATGCCACCAAGCCTGTTTTTTTCTCAAATCTTTGACTACATTAACATACATATCATTATCTTTAGATAGCAAACTGTGCATGTATACTGTGATTTACAGATGACATACTGTGAATATGCGCTCTTCTTTCATGTAGTAACAAAACCAGTTTGTGTTCAAATCAATTATTAATGAGGTAACGCCAGAATGTTCATTGTATCTTGGGTGTTTGAGAATGACATGTATATCTCAAAGTCAGAACAGCTCCATGCATTTAAGGAGACGCCTTTCCAAAGATGACTGGAGAAAGGAGCAATGAAGACCTGAGGTCAGGACAAGTCTTTACCATTCTCCCTGTCTCAGAACACTGCTGTAACCTTGTAGAGAAAGTTACATGCCAAAACTCCTACTCATTTTCTAGACCATCTTCCCAAGGGGCTGAAATGTACCAAGGTTTGTCTCTCTTATTTATTTCCCTTTGCATAAGCTTGTTGTGTGTAAGCTTAGAACTCGGAATGTTGTATGTTGGACTAGATTTCATTTTATGAACCAATGTAGAATCTTCTTCACATACTTAGATGAGAAAATGTCTTTGAGAAATTATCAGTTTATTTTCCTTTCCTTGCTTGAGTCAGAATTCCACACTTTGTTCTGGGCACATTGTATTTATTGGTGCCAAGAAGCCACACTGAAAATTTTCTGAGGATTCTCAGCACATGAAGGTTTCTAGATCATGCTAGTCTTTCGAATGCCCTTGAGGAGGTTTTAGAAGTGTCATATTCCAAGTTGAGGGTTTTGTGTTGGTAAAGTTTAATCCTAGCATTGCTGGAAGCTCTCCTCAACTGTCCCGGGGAGAAGCTCCATGACTATATAACGATGGGGAAAGAAAGAGGAAAATGAAAGGTAGAAGAGCACCTAAAAGATTTAATAGAGTTCTTCCATTCAGACCACGTATTCAGCCATTTCAGCTCCTTAGGAAGAAGCACAAACCAAAACAATAGTCAAATAAATGGAAGCCTGCTTTTATATTGAAGACATTGAGACTGACCCCTCCCTTTTCCTGCTATGTTTACACAAATATGTACAAAACCCCATGTGTGTGTGTTTACAATATACTAGAAGTGTGTGAGGCAGAGCCATGAGGGAAAGCCTACTTAGCTTAGGCTGGCTCAGCACATTATGTGCTAAAACAGTTAGTTCTATAACATCTTGCTCAATTAGATGTTGCTGACAACAAATGCAGAAGTCAAAACATCAGTGTAGTTAGGGTAGTATTCTCCTTTGAAAGAAAAATGAAATGTAAATCTGAAAATGTTGCATGTGCATGTTTATTCATATGCTTATATGCATGTGTGTAAGTCTATATACAAACTGTGGATTGTGCATCCTATATACAACCAATAGCATATGATTAAAAACATTTTTAAAAATTCTGTTTGTAAAGATCTCCTGAATAAACTGGGAGCACGGGGACCTTGGGAGAGGGTTTTAAATGGAGGGGAGAGACAGGGAGGGGAGCAGAGAAAAATGTAGAGCTCAATAAAAATCAATAAAATTAAAAAAAAATCTGTCTGTAATAAACCTGAATAAGCTTTCCTTGTCATTGGTCCTAAATAAGTCAGTATAGCAATTAGATACATAGCATTTATTTATTTGTCCCACTAGGGAATAACGTATGCAAGAGCTAAGCTTTAATTCCAGCCAGACATAGCAGTTACATTATCTTAGGAATTATAGAAAACTCCAGATGATGGTAAGAATGCAGGAGAATCTATGAGGGTTATCTGCAAATATCACACATTTTTCTCTGAAAATTTGAGCATCTTGTATGTTTGCATTTGTGGGATATCTCAATAGACATAAAGCAATGACTGAATATTTATGCATATGGTGTATGTATGTACTTATAATACAGTGCAAGTTTGTTTGGTAGTGTGAAACAAACCTTGACCCTTAGTGGTAAAGTGAGTTCAGCTCAGCTCCCTGTTTTGAATCAATGTGAAAATTTCCCCAAGTTATAAGTCACTGACTTACTTGTGGCAGGAAAGTCAACTGTTTTCTTTTTCCATTTTTATTTTTTTTCATTTTTATTTTTTGAGAAATGGTTATGTTGCCCAGTTTGCCCCAAACATGCCACCCTCCTGTCTTCTTATCTGAGGTTGCAAGTGTGCAACACTGTTCTTGGCTTGGAATGAACTCTTTACTGAATCATGAATTCATATGTAAACACTGTGAAAACCTTCTGCTTTCACTATAGACAAGTGGTCTGGAGGAAGAAGACATCATTGGAATGTTCTAGATGACTGGAGATAGGTGGAAGAAGGTAAAAGTCAGTAGAAGATGAAGTTTAATACATCTTTTCCTATCCTTACTAATTTGAGAGAAACACTTGGGCTATAAAACATGTCACCCGCTGTACTAATGCCTGATTGTTGTATATGTTCTTCTACATTAATGGCCTTGATGTAAATACCAAGGAGAGTCACACTACTGTGGACTTAATACAGCAGATAGTTATCATCTTCAGTTTCCTCTCATTGCTTAGAGTAAGGGTAATATATGTTTTAGTGGCTTGACATCATTTATAAGGTGACACTTTCAAGCATCTAGAAATTTGACCATGTGTTGACCTGAGAGGCTTTTACTCTCACTAATGGGTTGCATATCCATTAAATCAATCTGCTGCCAGTTTCTCAGGCATATCAGAGTGGTCATCACTTCCACCTTTTGAGTAAGGTATCCCTTCTGCCAGGTTCCCGTTTCCCTGGCCTTACTCACCAACAAGCATCA
>NC_022021.1:26887648-26915064 GCF_000317375.1 Microtus ochrogaster | reverse complement strand
TTCTGACCATTCTGCTTCAGCCTTCATGACTAGTTCTATATCTTATTAACTGTAGGATTCTATATACTTTTACTTTCTTTTAGTCTCAATTTTCTTATAAGAAGCACGGTGATATTACATGTTAATAAGATTACTATGAAGATAAATTGATGCAATCCACTAGGTTTTGCTTTCAACAAATAGCACCACTTTTTCTCAGAATAAAGGGTGCCCACTGCCTGACTGACCACAGTCCTGTCCAGACCACAACTGCACCTGTGTCCAGAGAGTGCCAGGCTCCTGTTCTGCTTTTCTTTGTTGCTTGTGAGGGTCAGCCTCTGAAAAGAGCAGAGAACCAGTATTTTGTCAGTTGGCTGTCTCTTTAACATTTGGACTTTCATTGCTTTGGCCTACTTTCTGAGACATGGTCTTTCTATAATACATAGCTCAGACTAGCATCCTGCTCACAATCAGCCTTCCTCAGCCTCCTCAGTGCTGGGCTCATAGGTAAAGGCCGTGGCAGCCTGCTCAAGTGAAGACCTTTCTAAAACTCTGTTCAGTAGATTTAACTGCTCCTGATCTTGGCCAAAGGCTATCCTGTGGATGAAGGAATATAATACAGCCTTGGTAAGTTGTAGTCCTTCTACAATCTAAAGTTCACAAACACAATCACCAACCCTTTCTTTACTTTTTCAAAAAGGGACATTAATAAGAATTGCTCAGTAGGAATGGCCAGCAGAGAAGGGGAAGCCTTGTCTAGCTGACTAGAACTGCTCAGTTACATGAGCTGCTTTATTGTAGCTATCTAACAAGCATCCTTTACAGTGACTATGATGGCAATGTGCTGGGCTGTGGCCTTTGTGGAAAGGAACAACAGACACTCATGAAACACTGATTTGCAAGAACGGTTTTAGGCGCATTCTCTCCATATTAAAGGGTAGTGTTTTCTTCATGGGCGGTGCCTTTGCAAAACCAAATGACATCGATGCACTTAGATTATGTGGGTTCCTTAGCTTAAGTCACTTTATCTGTTTTTCTCCAAAGTGGAAAATTCTTGAAGTTATTGGAAGTTCCTTTCAGAGATAAACATAGAGAGTTTTGAAGTGTCCCAAAGGTTTCCCTATGAGCCAAGAGGACTGATCGATTCTTTACTTTTCCTTTAAGGATTTTCAGATTGAGCAAGGCACTAGCTTACACTTTAACAAAATTAATGCTCATTTTGACCTTTGATTCCTGAGTGGTGGCCACAGTGAGCGCTCCTATCTAATCTGCTCGTCTCCATAAACAGAGTTTCAGGCTTTTGCTTTGACTGAAAACAACCCAGGTGTTTTAGGGAACCTGCAGGTCAACCCCAACCAAGGCAACATTTCAAGTCAGTTTCCTGGTCCTTTTGTTGCGGGGGGGGGGGGCGGTTGGTAAAAGCTGTCTCTTTTTTTAAAGATTTTTAACAAATAGTATTAAATTAGAATTTTGAATCCAAAGCCTGGAGGATAAACATTTGAAGGAATCCCTTCGCTGTTGTTGTCTCTGTTGCTGGTAGCCCCAGGATCTGAAACAAACATTTCATTTTGCTAGTATGTGGCTGAGATTCTGTGCTTTCTCTTTTTGCTCATAGAAATGATTTTGAAGCCTAAGGTGATGTTTTTACCCATGTCTTTGGAATGAAACAGATCCTTTCCAACCTTGACAAACACAAACTTCAATGTATAGAGGTTTTCCAACCATGGGATGACATTCTCACTTGCTTTCTTTGGGCAAAGGAAAGATTATGTGGCTATTTAGAGATAAATCTTGGGGTTGTTTGTAAACATGATCTCATGTGAGTTGAGGATAGACTTACTGAATTTTGGCCAAACACCATGATAAGGAGACTATGAGAATAGGGGAGAACTAACAGATATAATACCCAAGTCAAAGACCTTACAAGGCTAGAGAAATGGAGTTAAGCAGTATAGTAATAGATTCTTAGCAGTTTCAAAAAGATTCTGAAATGGTAGTAATGCTCCACTATTCCTCAGGTCCTCATCCCACAAAAGAATTGGACAAAATCAGATTGAAGCTGGAGGGATGGTTGAAAATCTTGGTCAGTAAAGCAGGAAGGGATCTGTCTCACCTGGCTACCAATGGCTCAAGGATGCTGCTGCAACCTAGAAGCAATCTAGAGGTATTCCTTACAAAGCCCTGGAATAGGGGAGTTGAACACCCCCACCTGACAGGTGACTGACACATCTGGTGGAGTCTATGGCAAAATTTCCAGAGCTTGAGTGTGAGTGAGGGTTCAGCCATTAACTCAGGAGTGGTCGGCTCAGGCCACAGCTTTCTAGAACATCTGGGGGCTTGCTGAACAAAGCATTCCCCTCAAGTGACAATTTCTTTGTCTGAGGATCTTGGAGATGCCCAGAAATCTGTTGGTTTTTCCTGTGCTCGTTAATATTGGGTTGTCACTGGTTGGTTTCTTCCCTGGGCCCATTAGTATTGGGTTGTCACTGGTTGACTGATTGTCAACAGCCTTTTGGGAGAGTGAAACCTTGTTGTCTGTTTAACAGTTGTCCAAGACATAGATCTTCCAGTTTTAGTGACTCTCCCAGATAATAATAGTGTGGTTTGTGAAGTTCTAAATGTAGTTTTATATATACATATTTATCTATGTATCTATCGTCTTTATATCTATATCTAGCGATCTATTATCTGTCTACGTATCATCTATCTATCTCTATCTCTATCTATCTATCTATCTATCTATCTATCTATCTATCTATCTATCATCTATCTATCTATCATCTATCTATCATCTAGTTCTCTAACAGTTGCCCAAGAGATATATCTTTCAGTTTTAATGAATTTCTAAGCTAAGAGTAGTGTGGTTTATGAAGCTTTATATGGAGTTTTCTGTCTGCCTGCCTGCCTGTCTGTTTGTCTGTCAGTCTGCCTAGCATTTTCTGCACACACGAGGCTCATCTCCAGATCTCCATTTGGTGAATCCCGGCAAGTGCCTTGGCTAACTGCTTCAGGCTCATGGCACTGCTCTTCCCCCTGTGCTTCCTGATACCAGCACCTGTCGCTGCTTCCTGCACTCCTGGGATCTTGCAGCACTCTTCGTCTCCCACCTTCCTCTGGTTCTGCACACTCCCCTGCTGTTTGTCTTCTGTGCCAGGAACTTGATTCTCTTCCATGTATCTGACCTCATTCACAAATTGCTCCTTTGTTCTTCTTTTCAAGAATTATTTTTTAGCCAAGGGTAACTTACCAGTGACTCTATCACTGAACAATATGACTCATCCTTTGTCTTCTCTGGCAACCACTAACTGCCTAGAGTTCTTCCGGGGTGGGTGGTGCTCATGAGCCCCTCCCCTCTCCATGATGTAATGGTGATGGGTCCAGTCTTGTACAGGTCTTGTGTGTGTTTTCACAACTGCTGGGACTTCATACGTGCATCTGCCCTGTTGAGTCTGGAAGACACTATTTCCTTGAAATCACCTACCACCTCTGGCTCAAATAGTTCCCAACTGATTTTATGTATTTCATTTTTTTAAAGGAAATCAATGACACATCTTTTAAACAGACAAAATTGCTTAATAAAAGCTTAGCAAATTGAATCTAGTAAAGAAGGAAGACAAATGCATCATGATCAAGTGAGATTGATGAAAATAACAAGAATTTAATCATTGCCATGAATCGGTGTAAACCCTATATTGTCTCACTATAAATAATGTAGATATGGAATAGATGTAGCAAAGGCATTTGGCCATATTCAACTTACAGAGGAAAGTGTCCTATAGATTAGGGATAGGATAAGTAGCACCAAATCATTAAAGGTTATATATAAAAATTGTGTAGTCAGCAAATCAGTGGATGACTCAATACCAAGTCCCTCTTTGTAATTGGTAACCAGGACAATAAGTGATTTTACAAACACATGCATTTGGGAATGAAAGAAGACCATAGTAGCCAGGTAGCTCAGTAGGCAGAGGTGCTTCCTGCCAACACTGAGGACCCGAGTTGGATTCCCTGGATCCACATGATAGGAGACAGCTGACTCTTGTTGGTTGGTCCTCTGTCTTGCATTACCACACACACACACACACACACACACACACGCATGTGTGTGCACAAAACACTCAGTCATACACACAAACTTGAATGGATGTTATTTATAAAAAAGAAAATGATGTTTATAATCAACATTATATATATATAATTATATATATTACTAAGTTACGTATAAAAACTAATATAGAACTGATGAGTTCAGTAATAGTCCATGTTAGAGATGATATAAAAACTTACAGCCATTTATCTTGACAACACACAGTTGATTATAGAACCATTTGATAGTTTTAAATATCAAACATCAGTTCAATTATCCAAGCTAACAACTCTCTAAGTATGAAACAAAAATGAAAACCGAGTCTTCAAAAAGTCTCAAGTACAAATACTCCCAGTGACTTCGATCCAAGCCGCCATGAAATTCTAGGATACAATGCAAACAGATGAACTAGCACCATACAGAACAAGAAAGAGAGATCTCAGCATGTTTATTTTAAGTACTGAATCCCAGACACAAAACATTGCATAATGCTACAAATCTGTTGGCCTAATACTCTGCAAAGAAAAACCATGGCGATGATGATCTAACCTCTGGGTAGTAAGGGTCGGAGGTGGCAGTAAGTTTGAAAATGCTCACGGAGCACAGGGCAGTGACAGATTATGATTTTACATTTGATGGGTTTTTATTATATACAAAGTGTACTTCGAAAATCTTACTGACTTTAAAAAGCTATTCTTTCATTTAGTGTTACTGACAGAATCCTATGCGGGACTTACTGCCACCTACTGGTACAATTGTGCAGTATTTGTAGCCCTCTTCGCAGGATAAAGAGATCAGCTAATAGCCATTAAGCCCTCGCTGTAGGGTAGGCCCTGTTCTGAGTGGCTTCACAGGTTTTGCTGATTTAATCTTCCCAGCACTCCCAAGAAGGTCCACAGTGCCGTCTTCACATAACAAAGACGAAACTGATCCCCAAATACTCATCGACAGCTATTAAGAGGTAAATATACAGGCATCCTGAGTCTGGTGACCAGAGGGCACGGAAGGTCTGGATGTGAGAAAATGTGATTTCCTGAGGCTTCTCTCACACCGGACAGGGTGGTTTCCAGTCCCTAACAGTAGTCAGCACATCAGCCATCGCTTTACTGAAGCGTTGACAGCAGCAACACGTCTCTTCTCGAAAGCCAATCAGCTACTTAACTGTAATTTTGTGCAACTTTAAACCAAAAGTACTTCTTGCAAGAATCTCTAACATCTGTTATGACATCCAATAAGCTCTATTTAGAGTGTTTAGGATTTAAAGGTGGAGTCCTTAGTTCAAGTGCAGTTCTCAACTCTTCCAGCAGATGGCAATAAAGCCTTTGTTAAAAATGTTTGCCCGCACAGCCACTAGTAATTTAGCCTTTGTGTCTTGTTTTGTTTTCTGTTGCTGTGTTCTTCTCTGTGATGAGTCTTTTAAAGCTGATGGAGCTATTCTACTCCAGATACAATATCTTAACTATAAAGGGTAAGCCAGATGCGGAAGTCTTTAGATTGAACTAACACTTCTATGGTTAAATCTGGAAGCGGGGCGATGGAAATTTGATCTTTAAGTTAGGGGTACAAACTAAGGGCCTACATGAGGAGACATTGACAGTCATGGAAATGACAACCGAGCAAAGGACTGCCTGCTTTGGTGTTAAGTTCAAGTCCACAGAAATGTCAGTCAAAGAGAAACGGGTGTTCTCGTTCGATTTGAGCGGAGGAGTCTAACTAACGGTGCCGCACGGTGCCGCAGAAGGAACAGTTGTGTACTAAGGCTGTTTGGGGAGGTACCGTCTTTCCCTGATTTTACACAGCCATCCACAGCTGAGTCAGCTGTGCCCATTAGAAATACAGATAAAGAGACAGAGGTGTCTGGGCCTGGAGGTACCGAACTGTAGCCGCCACCAGTGGGAAGCCTGAGGCCAGAAAAACCCCAAGTTCAAGTCACAAGTTTAAGACCCACCTGGATCCTGTTTCAAAGAGAAAAGGGGGCTGTAGCTGTAGCTCGGTGGTGGAGCACGTGCAAGACTCGCTCTATCTCTGGGTGAGAGGGGAAGAGAGGGGTTTCATGAAAGAGCTTGTCATCGTCGCCGGGGTAGCAGAGACAGTCTGAGAGAGAAAACACGAGAGTTCTAGAAACCTTCTCTTAAATGCGTGCCCATGTGTCTGGCATCTTAGGAGCCTACGGGCAAGGAGGAAGGAAACAGGAGCAAGAGATAATCTCAGTGGCGCACGCCTTTAATCCCAGCACTCGGGAGGCAGAGGCAGGCGGATCTCTGTGAGTTCGAGACCAGCCTGGTCTACAGAGCTAGTTCCAGGACAGGCTCCAAAGCCACAGAGAAACCCTGTCTCGAAAAACCCAAAAAAAAAAAAAATACTTAGGGCATATGGTGAAATGAAACCACGGGCTCCTGAGGAATGGTTGGCTGAGCCGATGGAAGCAGAAAGGTTACTATGAGCACGTAATATAAAGAACACGGAAAGCGTAAAAACCCCTTTTAGAAACTTCACAGAGGGTGGGGCTTGGAGTGTGGGGAAGGGAAGAGAAAATTCTACACGTTGTGTCCACACAGGAGCAGCAGAAATCACGACCGAACAAAGAGGCTCCAGCCCGTTTGCGTCTGCAGTGAAGGAGCCATCTGACATTATACTGAAGTTGTTTCTCTTTTTGCCTTAAATGACATTTAGATAATCTAATGAAGCTATATAACTTCATTTACCAGCAGTTTTGTTGATGTCAGAATAAAATTAGACATATAATTTTAAGGCACATTCTTGAAGATGTTTTTCATTTACTTACCATGTGTCTGCTCGGCTCCTCTCTCTGGCTGATGTCTGAAGTTCGGAACTAAGAAGGTCAGCCATGCTAGTCTACTTGGCCGTGAGCATTCAAAATCTGGGGGCATTTGGTGAGTGACAGACCTAAGGGAACTGCTGTGCATCTATGAAGCATTTACAGTCTTTTTTTTTGTTTGTTTTTTGTTTTGTTTTTTTTTTGTTGTTGTTGTTGTTTTGAGACAAGGTTTCTGTGTAGCTTTGGAGCCTGTCCTGGAACTAGCTCTTGTAGACCAGGCTGGCCTAGAATTCACAGATATCTGCCTGCCTCTGCCTGCCGAGTGCTGGGATTAAAGGCGTGCGCCACCACTGCCCCGCAAAGCATTTACAGTCTTATGGTGGTCTCTATTCCACTGTTATGCTTTAGTTTTGAGTGGGCTTTTGCTTCCAAGATTTCCAAAGATCTCTTCATTCTTTTTCTTCTGTGTTCTTCCTAAAGGAGAAGAAAGCTTGCTGAGGTGTAGGCTGAATCTGCCCCGCTGGGGCTCTGGTTTCCTCTTGTCTTCTCATGCAAGGGAAGGCAAAGGCCACCATCGAATCTGCCAGGAAGAGTAACAGCGCCAGAGCCGAGAGTAGCTCTGCAGTCAAGTATGGCAAGCACACTGGTTTCATTAAAAACTAATAATAATAAGACAGATTTTTCAAACACGGAGGCAATGGAAAGTGGAGAAAAGACAGGAAGGGAGCAGCGTGTAGGGATCCCCAGGGACAAGAGCCTGTTCCTCCAGCATTGCTAAGCAGTTTGTAAGTGCGTATGTACTCAGTTTCAACTGGATTCTTTGAAGCTCTATGTCAACAGCCACCAAGGAACATAGATTCAGGTCGGCCTGTTACACGGTCTAATGTGAAAGCTCTTTGGGGGAGGTTACAGAAAAGCAGGGGTCCTCTGCTGTAGATTTTAGATGTTATCTGATGATACTCACAGCTTCCGAGTTGGTGGACACTGGTGGTCTGTGTCCATTCTATAGCTTGTTAGCTGGCAGTTGAATGAATGTTGGGTTGGACAATGAATGGCTGTGAAGGGGGTTATAGATATACTACTATAAAGTTTCTCTAGATCTGTGACAGTCCAAGTCTCCACAACCACCAGGCAGTCAACTGGCCTTGCAGAATCTTTAACACAGGCTTATCTTTTATTCTTAGAAAACAAGGAGACTTAAAAGGTGTAATGTACTTGGAGAACGTCACAAAACTAGTAGGCTAGACTCCTAACATTGAAATTTTGTATTTATCTATCTATCTATCTATCTATCTATCTATCTATCTATTTATTTATTTTGTCTGTTTCAGTCAGAGTTTCTCAGTACAGCCTAGGATGGCCTGAAACTCAAAACCTTCCTTCCTCAGCCTCCCAAAGGACCGATGGGATTACAAATGTGGTTTACCGTGCCAGACTCTAAATCCCAACTTTGATGGCCATTGGCATATGCTTCCAACACCTTACCGTGTAACATGGACAGAAACATGGATGAGTAAAGACTAACTGGAGGAAGAGACTTTGCATCTGGGTGGACTTTTCTCTAGTCCTCAGGCAGGCTTTCACTGGCCAAATCTTGGCCTCTGACGGTCACCTTGGAAGAACTCATGTTAGAGTGTCCGTGTATAACAGTTTGTAAGGGAATTATGTTTTATGTCTGCCAATCTTTTTTGTGTTCAAACTCAGCCCTCCCTTATTTCTAACATTCCTGTCCAGAGACCTTTGCTATGGCTGGAGGACTTAGAGGGAGGCCTCCCCAGAGCATACCTGTCAACCCTTCCTCCTCTGTTAGCTTGGCTGAGCATGGGAAAACACACTCCTGATTCCACTTTGGTCTCTATGGACGTCTGGCTTTCTTCTTCCTTCGGGCTCTGACCTGGCCCTAACGTGAAGTCCTGCACCCAACCAGGCCCATTTCCAGGACATTTACAGCATCCTAATCCATTCCTTACTTTGGAGTCCACGTCCAAGGTCAGGGATGGTGGTCCTTTCTCTGTTTTAACATCCGCTTCTTAGGAAGCAGAGCCTGGGGCGTTATCTGAGAACCTGATCTCTTACAGCTAGCTAGCTACCCACAACTTCCAGGAAATCCAGGCTGAAAGAGAGTTCCGTGCTATGGAGCTGCACACGGCTTCATGTGTGCACAGCTGTTCGTCCCTCTTGCAGGGAGCCTCATGAAAGTGAAACAGAGTTGTATTGTAGTGCATCAGACCTCTGCTGGCCAGAGAAGACTTTTTGTTTTGTTTTGTTCTGTTAGTCTCTTCCTCTTCTCTTGCCTTGCATTTATCTGCAGTCCTCTGCTAGGGGAACGGCCTTTCTGCATTTCTAGCTTCCATTCTGCTCATCAAATGGGCTCCGTGAGGGGATGGGAACCAGCTATTGCACAGAGCACAGGTGCTCTCATTTGGGCAGATGCAATTGATGTGAAGTGTGCACATGATCCTGCTGCATGTGGTATCTGTCCCTGCAGTCACGTGGCTGACAAACCCTCAGGGGTGTTCAGGTGTGGGTGTGGGGCTCCATGAGCTGGGTTAGCTGTGTTTCGGTGGTGGAGAACCTTGATCCAAATGCAAACTATAGTCTTCACATGTTGGAGGTACAGGGCTTTTTTTCCCCTTCTGTTGTCTTCTTTCTGGAGATCTTGGATCTTTCTACAGGACACCATGTCTACGGACAAGCCTGGGAACCATGGCATCTCCTGCGTGTAGTGTATGCTTATCTGCTTTTCCTATAGGATCTCTTACAGCTAGTGGTTACCCGCCCACTGGGGTGTGGCCTCTTATACTATATATGCCTATGTAGAACCTGCATCAGGCCTCTTTTTTCCAGCTTCTCTATTCTGTTTGCAGATTTCAGTTTCTAATCTCTGTTCCAGCAGAGGATTCTGATTTGTGAGTCTACCCCTAAATATATAACCATCTATTTCTCAATTCTGAGCTAGTGTGGGATTTCTTTTAAGCGTCCTTCTTCATGCTTTCACGTTGGGAATCCTACCTCGTGTCTTTAAATGGGAATGAACTGGCTTTGTGAATTTGAGAGTTTCCTAGCATCAACTCATTAGGGCTATTTCAGCCATTGCATATTATTAGAGAAGAACACAATCAAAACTTCACTTGGGGCTCTTGATATAGCTCAGTGGAAGGTGCTTGTCTAGCATGTATAAAGAACCCTGTGGTTGATCTCCAGCACTAGAAACCATAAACAGATTAAAATTCATTTTGTCATGATTATTGTGTTTTGCCAGATGGCCTAAAATTTTTATTTCTTTATTACTTTCATAAATCACATAAATCAATGATTTCAGTTTACAGTTCTGGTTTGAATTTATAATGCCTATCATAGACTCATGTGATTGCACACTTGGTCCCCAGCTACTTTGGAAGGTGGTGGATCCTTTAGGAGGTGGTGCCCCATGGGAGAGCATGGGGTTTTATAGACAGACCCCATTTCCTGTTCACTCTCTGTTTGTTGAGTGCAGATGTGATGTGATCCTCTTCCTGCCAGGATGCCTTTGCTGCCTGCCTCCACCATGTCCCAGTGATGTTGGACTGTATCTCTTAGAACTGTAAGCCAAGTAAACCTTTTATCCCTTAAGTTTCTTTTGTCAGGGTATTTCATTACAGTAATGGGAAGGCAGTTGAGTCAGAAAACTTGGTGCCGAGAAGGACGTAGTGCTGTGGCTATGATAAAGCAGACCTCGTGGTCTTTGAACTGGTTTTGAGGAGGAATGGGGAAGGGTTTGGAGCCGCCAGTGTTCTAATATGATGTTTGTTGCTCTGATAAACATTCTTGCGAAAAGCAGCTCAGGGAGGAAAGGGTTATTTAATCTTACAACTACTGGCTCACAATCCATCACTGATGGAAGTCAGGGCAGGCGTTCGTGGAAGGAACCTGGAGGCAGGAGTAAAGCCGAGAAAATGGAGTAATGCAGTTTACTGCCTCAATCAGTAAACTTTCTTAGTAACCCAGAGCTACTATCCAAGAGGGGGAACCATCTCAATGAGATGAGCTCTCCCAGTTTAATCATCAAGCAGGAAAACACCTACCACAGGCAGGCCCACAGGCAAACCTAGTGGAGTAAATTCCTCAGTTAGGTCCCTTATTACCAGGTGACTCTACTTTGACAAAACCTAAGCAGAAAACTATGGTTGTAGGATGTACACCAAGAAGAAAAGCAGATATAGAGTGGCATCTTCCATGTTAGAAGCTTTGTGTGCTATAGGGTGTAGACCTAGAAGGCTGGAGCTAATGATGACCTCTGGAGCCCAGATAATTCACCATGAGCGTTTCTAGATGCTGGGCATGGTGTTGCAGGTGTGTTGCAGGTATAGTTTTGTTCTCTGTTCTATTTGGGTTTTCTTTGTTCCTACCATTCCTTGTTATGCTCCAACTCTTCCGTTTTGGAATAGGAATGTTCACTTTGTGTCATTGTATGTTGGACATGTGCAAACTCAATGTTACTGTGACCTTATCATCAAGAGAATTTTTTCTCTCTAAACATTTTCCAGTAGCTTATTTGGAACCTCATGTTTCTATGGAAAGACCTGGAGGTATAAAACTGATTTAAATCCTGCTAGCATTACAAATACTTGAGCTCCATTCTTGTTTTCACTAGTCACCAGTAAGCACAATTTAACCTACAGTTCCTCATGAAAAGTACCACCAAAACCACAAGCAGCTTGGCCATTCACTTCATAGTCACTGTGGTCAGGGCCAGCCCTCAGGCTTGGGCCATGTGAACATGCATGCTGCAATACGTTGACCAGACCCTGCTTTTTCTATGATAGGATTGGATCATTCCATCAGCACTCATAACCATAGATCATTAGTAACTTATGATTTGGTGTTAGGGAAGTTGTGAACTCTTAAAATAAATTAGCTCTTGAAGAATAGTGTCTATTAGGGGTGACAGTCAACCTATGGACTAATCAGTCTCAGTATGCTTCACTTTGGAACACCAGAAAGAATATAGTGTCAGAACTGGGGCGTGATTTGAGTTTTAAAATTTCTGGACCTTAGTTTTCTTTTGTCGAAAGTGGGAATACATTTGGCCCTGCAGAACTATCGTAAAGACGGAGCAGGACACTGTATGGAACCAGCAGGCCCACTGTCGACACCTAGTAGGTCACAATATTTCTATTTTTCTGCTTCCCCTTCCTTCTCTGCCCAGTTCTATCACCCTCACATTCCTATAAACTCAGGATCTTGCAGACTGTGTACTTTAACAGGACAGTTGCTCTGATTTCTTACACCCATGTTCTCTGTGCTAGGAAAGGTACTTTTTAGTCTGACTTGCCTCACAGGTTGAAAATACATTCTTGGGCAACATTATGCTTTTCTTCATTACAGATGAAATACATAAGGTTTAAGTGACTTAAACTTAAGACTTATCTGCTCAAGTAGTACAGGCTGGCTTGAACATTTAGTCTTTTCTGTCTCAGACTCCCAGTTGATGGGCTTCCATTTGAATGCCATTAAACCCAGATTCTTAGTTATTGATAACAAATAATTAAGATATTCATAATCATGTTTCTTAGAAAGAAAGTCAATTAATGCAGAGCAAAATTTTCTCAATATCGTCTCAGCCTTCAAAGACTGACCTTTGTGTGTATCCCTGTGTGCATACCTGTGTGTGTGTTCCTTGTGTACATCTGTTTGTGTGTGTCTGTGTATATGTGTGCATGCTTCTGCACACATATGCACATGGATGTGTAGAACAGAGGTCAGTATTATTCAACAGGTACTATTTATTGACTTTTTAGAGAGATTTACTATTTTTGATAGAGGGTATCTCTGTGGATGTGTACCTGTGAACACAGGTACTAAGGAGTCTAGGAGAGGGGGAGATGGACTCCCTCAACCTGGAGTTATAGCGTTTTTTGAGCCTTTCTATATGTGTGTGGGGAACTGAGCCAGTGTACTCTGAAGAATACGGTGTATTTTTGAGGCAAGTAATCAATCTAGGATGTTCGTGTTCTCTAGCAAACACAGGAGAGACTACTGCCGTATGTGGGAATTTGGTGCATGAAGTTTGGATCATAGAACGATCTCAGTAAATCTTTAGCAAATTAAACTAATTCATCTTTACAACTATCTTCTTAGAAAAATCAAACTATCCCATTTTTGTTCCTTGACAGTTTCATGCATGGTTATGATGAATTTCATAACCTCTGCACACTCCACTTGGACTTTTTTTCTGTTGAAGCTGCATTTGACTTTCGTTTTCTTTTATTTTTTTATTAATAAAATTATTTATTTAACATCCCAGTCACAGTTTCCCCTCCCTCCTCTCATCCAAGTCCCTCCCCGCACCTCCCTCTGTTCCCACCCACAATCCACTCCTTTTCTGTTCCTGTTTAGGAAAGGGCAAGTCTCCCATGAGTATTATATCAAGTTGCAGTAAGAGAAGGTACCTCCCCATGGACTAAGGCTGGGCAAGGAGACCTAGTATGAAGAATAGATTCTTGTCAGCCTAGAGCTGAACAGTGAGCCCCAGGCTGTTTCTGCCTCAGGACTAGGTTATTAGTGTGTGCCACCATGTCTGCCTTCTCAAACGTGGGTTCCAGGGATTGAACTCATGTCCTCATGCTTTTGTGACGAGAACTGTACTGACTGAGCAATTTTCCCAACCCAATTACTTAACTTTTGGAGAGCTGGTAAAAATGATCACATCACCTAACAGATGCCAAATATGGTATTAGAATCCTTAGTTAATGTGAACGGAAAGTTTCTATAAAGGCAAGCAACTGGAAATTAATATGCATTAATGCATTGCCATTAAGACGTCAGACTAATTTATTAACACAGAAAATGAAAGTAGACCCGGCCTTCACCACACAGGTATGTGTCGTCTTAAGTTCCCAACCCTTTCTCAATGAAGACACTTATTCAATGAGCATTCAGCGTTTTACTGGCACATAGTGTTTGAATCCTGCTTAAATCACATGTAAAACAAGAAACCAGAAGTAATGTAGTGTTACACTACAGTGATGATTCTCGGCAGGCAGCTTTAGCCATTCTTCCTCAAGGGAGGCTGTAAGTTCACTGCCACAGATATATTTGTTAGTTTTCTTCCATCTTTCCTATCCTCCAGTAAATACAGACCTCTCACTATCTGTTTGTGGGGTGTGTGTACATGCATGCGTGTGTGCGTGCATGTGTGTATGTCTCTGTGTGTGTGTGTGTCTTGGATGGGTGTAAAGCCCATGAATCTACAACTTCTATTAAGACTTATAGAAGCATCTGCAAATAAAAATTGAAATTAGACTGATGCAAAATTGCAATTCTTTTCTTAGCATATATTTATCGTGCCAAGTGATGGGTTTTGTTATGAGTTTTTGTACATGGCTATCACTAACTTAGATCTTGCTTACTAACCTGTTTCTCTGTCCAGTTTCCATCTGCCCTTACAAACCCATTCCTCTGCCCTTCACTGATCTCTTTGTCTTTGCAAACAGTTTTTCCTTTAAAACAGAAGGTGTTTAGACTGGGAACAACATAAAATCCAGAGTGAACAGTATTTTTGTAACAATGAAACGCATGTTACTGTTAAATACCCAAAACTCAAAGTCTGAGTTGGCGGGGATTTCATTGATTTCTCGAAACCACATCATTGAATGAGTTCATTATCCAAGTGCTCAGTATCACTTAATTTCCATTACGAGTCTTACTTCCCACCGGTTTCAATAAAGTGAGACGACTTCTGTACTTTGGATCAGTTTTTTATGCTTGCTGGATGATTATTTTAAAAAGGCTAAGTTGTTTTCTTTGCCTTTTGAGTACACAGCCAGAAAGAAAATTATGATTTTCAAGTAAATAGCCATTGCATCCTAATTGAAAAATTCAGCTCAAATGGTGGGGACCTTGTGGTGGCTGACTCCAAAGCCCAGATTGAAAACAGACTCCAGTGACTTTAAGAAGTAATCAGACTAATACTCAAGAGTTAAAGAAGAGATTGGACTCAAGGCTCAATCCACAGTACTTTAAAAAAGATATTTTTGTAATAAAATGTATATATTTGTATATTTACATACATATATGAACTATGTGAGATGTATCATATTTTTATGAGAATTTAACAAGTTAAATAAGAGTGAATGCGAGTCTCATAATGTATCAGCTATCACAGGTTCCTGTGTGTGCCAGGCACTGTGCTATATGTTTTATGTACAGTCTTCTAGTAAAGATTAAGACATTCCTTTACATATAGTATATGTTGTATATATATGTTATATACACTCTCATTTAACACAATGTTTGATACCCATATACACACCAGATGTACTACATGCACACAAGCACATATTATGAAGGAAGGAGATAATGACATCAGAAGCAAGAGCATGGCATGGAGGGAGAGCAGGCAGAAGGAAGAGAGGCAGAAAAGGAGAAGGGAGGAGGCAAGAGACACTGTTCCCTTAGTAGAGATGTTCGTAGATTTCATTCAGGCAAATGCTGCTTTGTCCGTGGCATTGGTTCTGTGACTACTAAGTTCTAACTAACAAAGCTAATGAACTATGGCCTAGAACCAGTCATCTTTGAAACACTCCAAATAATCTTGTAGCTGCAAGACAGAAGCCTATTTCTGACCCTAATGAGCAGGCTACCCTAGACGGCTGGTAATAACAACACTGAACAGTAATGTTGAATGGGTGTTCTACTAAAACACAATGGGGTGGCCGGGCGGTGGTGGTGCACGCCTTTAATCCCAGCACTCAGGAGGCAGAGACAGGTGCATCTCTGGGAGTTGAGGTCAGCCTGGTCTGCAAGAGCTAGTTCCAGGACAGGCTCCACAGCTACAGAGAAAACCTTGTCTCAAAAACAAAACAAACACACAACAACAACAAGCAATGAGGTGTTCCCAAATGACAATCGCCTACAGGATACCATTGAGCCAAGGAATATAGTCTATTTATGTTTTCCAGCAAAACCAAAACATAGAAGAGAAAGAGAAAGATAGACTATAGCCATATATGGCAAATCAAGACTTGTGGTATACTTCATATGCCTTGAAATTTGATGCATGAAGTTTGTCATAGAATGATCTCAGTAAATCTTTAGCAGCAAATTGAACTAATTTGTCTCCACAAGAGATTTTTCTTTTAAAAATTTAACCTACTGCACTGTGACTTTTTGACCGTTTCAAGCATGCTTATTATGAATTTTAGTCCACTTCATTCCCCTTCCCCTCTTTCAACCTCCCAGTCCTCACTAAAACCCGTGTCACCATCAACTCCCACTGCAAGTTTCATGTTTCTTTCTGTGGGAGACTAGCGAGGCTAATGAGAGCTGCTTGCATGGATGGGGGCGGGGGCACTTGGTGGAACAAAGAGAACTCATCAGTGGATTCACTAAGGAAGAAAGTGACTCATCTTCCCCCAGAAACCATTAACCAATAGATGCCAAGGAGAGGGTGGGGGCTCATGGGAGCCTTCCCCATCTGTGAGGAAATGCTGATGGGCTTGCTCTTGGGCAGATCTTCTGCAGGATAACCACAGCTGTCTTGTTTGTAAGAGCAACAGCTGTGCCGTATCCGAGGGCATCTTCTTGCTGAAGACGTTTGGAGAGATTTGTTAGAATTTGAAACAAGATAGTACTTTGTTTAAACATAACTGTAGACAGAAGTTTTATTTCACATATTTGAAGTTAGCAGTATTTTTACAATGACCATGGATTATATATGCTATTAGAGTCATATTTTCCAAATTGAATATTAGCCATGTTTTGTGACTAGATTTTGGACCAGACAAACAGCTTTTTGCTGAGCTTATATATAGCTGCCCATAGCTTGTGCCTATCTGTCATCTTTCTGTGATTGTAAGAATGCCCCAAAGGAAAACAATGTTAAAGACCTAAGTGTATTTTGGTTCACAGTTTAGAGATTCCGATTCTGATCTCAGGGAACTTCATGGCTTCTTGTTTTGAGGCAATGCAGACTATCATGGTAGCAGGAATATGTGTGTGTGTGTGTGTGTGTGTGTGTGTGTGTGTGAGAGAGAGAGAGAGAGAGAGAGAGAGAGAGAGAGAGAGAGAGAGAGAACCACCTCTAACTATGTCCTGAATCCTAACAGCTCCTTAAGCTATGATCTCATAAATCAATTATTCCATTGATCTAGTCACTTAACAATAACTCATCAGCAAACTACTAAACTTTTTTTCACATTTTTTTTGGGGGGGAAGAGATTTTAATTTTGGGTGTAGTACAGGGATGCAAACCCAGGCCATCATATGACTTCCAAAGAAGCATTCTATCATTAAAATATACCTCTTAGGTGGAGATTTTCTATCAAATCATAACCCTGAACTTTAATCAATTTTGTTACTTAATTCTGTAGTATAGGCACCGTTGATAGAGTTCTCCTTCACGACCATTTAGGTAGTAAGTAGCAAAATAAGGATTGAAAGTCATCAGGACTTTCAAGTTCATGGTTTACCCTTTATTTTAGGGTTATTTATATTATAAGTTTTTTGCTTGCATGTATGTAAATGTATGTGCTCAGAGCATATGGAGGCCATAAGAGGGTGTCTGGTCCCCCCGAGCTAAAGTTATAGATGGTTGTGTGCCATTATGTTTGTGTTGAGAACCAAAGCAGAGTTCTCTGCAAGATCAGCCAGTACTCTTAACCCCTGGCCATCTCTCTAGCTCCTTTAAGCTTACTTTTATGTCTGAATTTGTCTCTTCAATACAAGAGCATTTTTTTAAAAAAAAAAATAAATCAGTGAAATGCAATTAAACAGCATAGTGTAGAAGCTTGAGTAACTCACAGTTACACATTTTCACACTTCAGTGACGCATTTTTGCATCTATAAGAGAAAGTAAAAATGGAAACTAATAATTAGATTAATTTGGAAGTAAAATACTTAATTTTTACATTATATTATTATATTTATTTACTTGTTTGGGGTGCACAAAAGTGAGCTTATAGGGGCAGAGGACAACTTTGTGGAACTGGTTCCCTCCTGCTTAGGGCAGACCCTTACAAGCTCCATGATTGTCGCCTCAGTCTCTGTGATCCTCTGCTGAGTTGATTCTGTGGGCCGCCATGTTCTCATAGTGTCCTCTACCAGTCTAGATCCTACAGCTCTTCCTCCCCTTCTTCTGTGGGCTTCCCCAAACCTCTTAGTGTTTGGTTGTGGGTCTCTACGTTTGTTTCCATCAGCTGAAATAGCAAGATATGGTGAGAGACCACTACATGTAGATACATACAGAGACATAAATGTATTTTCTCGCATTTGTCGATGTATGTTCTTGGTGCCAGAGTTTTATAATTTGTAGTTCATGCCGCTTTAGAGACTGTAGATGAATCATCAATCCTCTCAAATGATTCATTGTATTTTCCAGTGGTCATAAACTGATATAACTGTCTCATAGACACTCCTCCACTAATGAGTGGAGCCGATTGTCTCATTCCAGATTTAGATTTAATGTCTCTCCAATTAAAGCGAAGCTGGCAACTTGAGGAAGGATAGAAAGTCCAGTTCGCAAGTACTGAGAGCTTTCTTTGTATTTTCTCTATGATGATTCCTACATCCATGTGTCAGAGAGGGCATAATCTGGGATGAAGAAATAACCTGGACCTCTGGCTTTCATTAGTCAGACATAGCGAATAAGTTCTGGTTCTTGACATCCAGAAAACTGTAGCCAATCAGAAAGAGTCTAGTCCAGTGACAGGAATTGATAAAGCCAATCACATATGATTGGACCTCACAGTAGGCTTGGCAGTCATTCCAAGTCGGTAGAAACACACACTCTCAATAACAAGAGGAATCCCTGCCCAGACCACAAAGTTATCTCTGTAAAGAATGCCCCAGACCTTGAAAATGGGATAGCATTGCCTTACCAACCTGTGTAAGGCACCAAGTGTTTAGGTTTCTTTCATCAGAACAATCTTAGAGAGTACATTATTTACTATCCTTCCATTTTTCTATCTAAATTAAATTTTTTAAAAAAATAATCAAGAAACAAGTGGGGACACATATATACAACTTAATCTTCCCCAAACACCAAGAGTCTAGTATTAACATTTTAATTTTATGTGATAAGAAACCGAAACTCAGAAAGGTTAAGGATATTGCAAAACATCACCTGGGAATAAATAACAAGTCTGGAAACAGGAGCCCCAGCTGTTGAAGGTCAGAGTTCATTACACAGGCTTTCCCCTCTCTCCGTCTCTTTTCTCCTCTCTCAAATATTTCTGTCCGTGTGTTTGTGTGTATGTGTGTGAGTATGATGTGTGGGGGAGAGCTTCTTCTTTTTAATGATTTTTTTAAATAATTTAAACAGGACACACTGTCATTTTCTGAGAATGGTGAGAATAGTGTTAGCATAGTACAGAGTGAACGCTGCTGTGCAACAAAAGATGTAGCCAGTGACACCTCTCTATCTATTTAGTCATCCAGCAGTCCCATAGAATTATGATGGAGCTGGAAAATGCTAAGATATCCTACCACCCCAGTGTATGATTAAATCAAATGCTGTGATGTCACACAATAAATGCAGCTACTGGGTTTCTTGTGATATAAATGCATGGCACACACAGTTATTTTTGACCATAATACTTCTGTCGCTGGTTTATGAATTTGATAAACTATGCATTTTATTATTTTATAGCTCTGCTATTTATATAAAAGTGCTATTGAAAGCAGCATGCAGTGTTTCATCACAGTTTTTTATATACCTCGTGCTTGTTCTGTCTTCTGGCTGCATTAAGACCATCCCCAGTAGTTGATCCATAGTGTCTAGGCTTCTTAAAAAGATTTATTTACTTTTTCTTTATGTGTATGAATGTTTGATTTGCATGTATGTATGTTCACTTTATACATGTCTTGTGTCCTTATAGGCCAATGAGGGCATTAGATCTTCAGGAACTGCAGTTATGGACAGTTGTAAGCCAAATGTAGGTGCTTGGAATAAAACATGAGTCATCTATAGGAGCAACAAGGGTTCTTAGCCTGTGTTCTATCTCTTCAGACCCGAGACAATCTAGGTTTGTGTCCATATACTCTAGGATGTTGACACAGTGACAAAAATCACATAATGACAAGTTTTCCCATATTTTTCTCACATTAAATAATCCCTGATGGTATTCAAAATAGAAATGGAAAAAGCCCCGTGGCTCAAGCTGTGGTTACCAGTCCAGTAACTTTGCTATTGCCTTACAGAAACTTGAGAAAAATCCAAATCTCAGACCCCACCCCAGACCGTCCGCTGAGTTCCATCCGCATTTTTATTTTCTCTTAAAACGCTATTATTTGTCCTTCAGCAATTTCAAAAATGTATCTACAATGTCTCTTCATTGCATTCACTATCCATTTCCCACCTCCTGCTCCCAGACACCCCTGACATCTTACTCCTTGCTCATCTTACTCCTTCTCCTTTCTGTCCTTAACACTTTGATTCCAATTCAGTCCCACCCACTAAAATGCTGGCTGATTCTGTTGGTTTTATATCATGTTTGTCTTGTGCAGATGCCCATAGCTGCAGAGAGTCTGAGTGCAAGGGTTATATCATGCCAAGAAGAAAGCATCTCACAGCATTCCTTCCTACCCCTACTTTTCTGATTCTCCCTCACCCCTCTTTCATAGTATTTCTTGAGTATTGGGGAATTTATCTACATGTTCCTCTTAGGACTGAACGTTTATCAGTTACTCATTATCATCACCTTGGCCAGTGCTGAGCGTCTACATTGACTGCTGATGACTGCAGAAAGGAGCTCTCTGCCCAGGCTGAGAATAGCCCTGACCTATGAGTATAACCATAAATATTTATAGGGAAGTTGGACAACGTGACCATTTAGCAAGACAAATATCACTGGATTCCTTTTTAAAGCCCATGATCTCCCAAGCATGGGATCTTATTTAGAGTTACAGTACCATACATAAATTCTCCTATGTAGAAGGCCTCAAAAACCTATCTGAAAATGCTTGAATAACCCCATAATGTTCATGATGCTGTTATGCCAGAAAACACATTCTTGCCTGGCAGGTTTATGTTACAGCATGCAGGATCCATCCATCAAGAAATACTCTCCCCACACCCACACCAGCAGCTTGAAGAACGACTCTTGACACAGTGAGAGCTAGATAGGAAGTACGTTTTTAAGACTGTTCCAGTGTGATTTCTGTATGTCCTGCAAAAAAGATGTGTGATGTCTCCAATAGCAGGGGCCTGCTCACCATCCAGACATGAACAACCAGAAGCAATGGCAATCGTTTATGTTGTTTTGGGGGCTTCTAGGTCTCCATGAAGAGTAAAAGTTGTGAAGTATTCCATGTTTGGCACTGAGATTTTCATTTAAAAAGCCATTGTCTTTTGGGGAAGCATTGCTCACTTATGTTACATACTTCTGTTAAAACTTTTGTTTTCTTTGTATTTTTTAAATCATCCCCCCAAACATTGGGTTTCCATTAGGCTTTTTCATACATTTTCATACATACATGCCCAGTTTGTGTAACCCAGCCCACCTTCTCTTCTCCCCTTTTCTTATCCCCACTTAAACTGTTAGCCTCTAATGCTGCCCCCCCACTATTTTCACATCATGCATCTATCTATATTTTAAATAGCCCTCAATGATTTGTAAATATTATAAAGCTTGAGAAAGAAAAATAAGCATCTATAAATGCAAGTATCAATGTTTAGAAAATTCTAACTTTAGCCAATCAAGAAGACATTTTATACATGAAGACACAGCCTCACTCCTTCTAAAATGTCAGAACTTTGCTTTCTCAGACACTCCTGAATTTATAGCAAGAGTTTATGACTCACACTCAACCATATGCACACATATCGACACACACATGCAAGTAGCTGTGCACAGGTCTGCACTTCATTGAGAATTATAAAAAAGAATACAATTAGCTCTCTATACCCATGGATTCTGCTTTAAGAGAGTCAGTCACTGTGGGCTGAAAATATTTGAAGGATTCCAGAGGTTTCAAAAAGCACTAATTTTCCAGGCACTAAACCCTATCTTTAACCCATGAAGTGATGTGTACACACACTCTCCTGTGGCCACCTACTGTTTCACAGGCCTTCTTTTGTCTATATACCCATTGTTTGAGTATTGTGAACCGTGACTCTCATTGGTGTACTGTATGGTGACCATGCAACAAATAGTTGCCTCTAACCTGAACATGTGGAGATGTATTCCCTCTTATCCAGCACTGGAGTCATAGTAAGTATTATAAGTAATCTAGGTATAATTTAAAGTACCTTGAAAAGATGTATAGCTTGTATGCAAATATAAAACCATTCATATAAGGTTCATGGAGTGACACAGACTTTGGTGTCTGTGGGGTATGGATCTGTCTACTTTGTATATTGTAGCATTTGTTTTTCAAAATGGAAGGGCTGAAATCAAATGCCAAGCTAAGATGGCATGCTGGCAAATCAATCCTCAAGCAACATCCG
The DNA here is from genome assembly GCF_000317375.1 of Microtus ochrogaster. Classification (NCBI taxonomy): domain Eukaryota; kingdom Metazoa; phylum Chordata; class Mammalia; order Rodentia; family Cricetidae; genus Microtus; species Microtus ochrogaster. The sequence continues at coordinate 26,892,792 of NC_022021.1, read as the reverse complement.
TTTGCATTTCTCGTTAGATGAGATGATAAACATTCTCATTGTTCAAATCATTTTCTCTCCCCTCCCCACTATTGAAGCTAAGAGCATCTTAAGTGAAGAACAGTGGGTTTTGTGGCTTTTCTTCTGAAATACACAGAACATTAGATTAAAATAAAATGAGGCACATTACAGAATTACTGGTTGAAATTTCATTGAGTGAATGGGTATGAATAAAAAACACTTGCATGTTTATGAAAGCATTTCCCTATGGCTCTGTAGTGTGAAGTTGTTACTAGGTCGGCCCAAGACACCAACTGGAATGATTTTGCTAGAGGAACTCAAAACAAGGCCAAATTTGATGACATTAAAAAGACACCATACTGCAGTTATCAGTGAGAAGAGGATAAAAGGTTAATATGTCAGAATATAAAAAGAAAAACAGTAACAATGGTCACTATAGTTAAAAATTACCCGAGGAGATGTTTCTTAAAAGAACTAAAAGTGATAAATAAACAAGGAAAACTAAATCAGCATAAAGAAACATTGGATACACCAGGATTCATGAAAGCTAAAATATGAAGTCATTTTAGGTGTCCATGAATAGATTACACATAATCACATGTGTGCATGTGTTTATAAATCATATATATATATATATTATAGTATATGTGTATATATGAGATGCACATCTCATTAAACCATTAAGAAGAATGAAATCCCATTGTTTGCAATCAAATGGATAGAATTGGAGAATAAGTATCACATTTGTAGAAACTAAAAGACAGCAACCAGAAAGTCCCAGTACTGATTGCTACGATAAGAGATTTGGGGGAGAGTCAGAGGTGGAAGGAGGGTTGAAGTGAGACCCCACAAAGTTTGGTCAATAAAATCTCCATTTATGGGGGGCAGTTGAAAATGACCAATACACACTGTATAAAGGCTTAGAGATCCCCCTGAATCCCATGAGTAGTAACCATTCAGTCAAGTTAATAGAAATAAAGTTGAAAATGGTAAAATGAAAACCCTTAGTATAGTCACCCTTATGTGTTTCCCTATAGTAACAGTTGCTGGATGTCATCCACTGTTATACTTTAACTAGGATCAGAGTTCCTGAGAGTGGCAAATACCTCACCTGCTCCAATCGCAGAACAATTTAAGTGGTCAAACCTGAGCCAATGGAAGCAAGCATGCAGGGTGGGAATAAAACTGCTAATACATAAACCAGGGTAACATAGCACAGATTCTAAGGAATTCAGAGAAGTCATCCTCCTATCAAATAGAATTTGAACATAGCAGACATAAATAGAAAAACTCTAGGCGGTATGCTGTTATGTAGAGTCGACATAATATTTTCTCTAGGGGACTGAACAAATCAGTTTAAACATATATAAGCTTTAGCATCAAAAGTGTGTTACTCATTTCTATCCTTAACTGCTGACTAGTGTTCTACGCTCTTTCAATGGGAGCCAATTAGCTATACTGCCTGGCCATTATTAAACGTGTATTTGATAGTAAAAATTGGAAAAATTGTAAAAAATGTTCTGGCAAATCAGAAGACTGAGAAGCATCTAAGATGCTCCATCTCCTGCAAATTCTGTTAAAAATCTTCCAAGGTGATTTCCTTTCATTTGGTGGGGGGGAAAAAAAATCTCAGAACTCAAAATATACTGTGATTACCATTGGATGTACCATATCAGATCTTTCCCAGTCTTTTTATCTGAGGTCAGGGAATGCTAAAAAGATAAGGAAAACCATTGAAAACAGTGCTCTGCCTAAAAAAATCTATGAGCCGTTTTAATTTTAGGATCTCTCTACTTCAGCACAGGACAGAATGTACTATTTGGTGGATACAGGCAACTGTCAGGAAGCAGACGCAGACAATTGAATTCCAGGCTAGCACGTTTCCCCTTGTGCTCTGTGTTATTTGGCTACAAGGAACAATAACTCTGAAATGCAGTGACAAGTCTGAACTGACAAAAGGCAAGGCAACTTTCCTTTAAACTCAATGCACTTAATGTCTTCTCTTCATTCGTCTGAGGAGGGGGCATGGGACCACAACAGAAGCGGACAATTGCCTGGAGGACAGGGAGCTGTTGTGAGTCCGCTGAGAGACTCGAAGTTAGTTTGTGTGCCATATTAAATAATCATTCACTAAGTAAGAAGTTTTACTTACACTTTGAAGATAGAAGGATCACAATGAAAAGAAAGAAAGAAAGAAAGAAAGAAAGAAAGAAAGAAAGAAAGAAAGAAAGAAAGGAAGGCGAAAAAAAGAAACCCATGTTCTTGCCCTCTGTGGGTATGCTGAATAATAAAAGTTCTAGCATTTGTTACTAAACATTCCTGTGTTTGGTGTCAATCATGATATTCCTATTTTCATAACAAAGCTACAGTGAGTAGAAAATAGAAAAAGGCAAGAGTATATATTATATGCTTACGGAAAAAGATTTGATTTTAAAAATTATTTTTAACAAATCGTAGACTTGTGTCAATTTGACTACTGCAAAAAAGTATATTTAGGAAAGTGAATTATATTCATAGCATAGCAGGAGAGATTACAGTACGTAAATGTGACTGAACTTCACATGGAAGACAAATCCAAGGGGAAGAGAAATGTACTGAAATGCTGGAGAGTTTCAAAAATGAAACCAAAGCAACATCAGTAGAGTTCATAAATTATACGATTAAAATCATCCTTGATCTCAGCATAGTAAGTCATTATGATGGCTCATGCCATCCTACGGAAAAGTAAATGACTCTGGTCAAAGTAAGAGAGATGAGATTTTTTTTTTGTCAATAAAACATGTACATAGCTTATGAAGAAATGATTGTACAATTTTTTCCTGGGTTGCTCTTGCTGGGGAGACTATTTTAAATGCTGTTTTTCCCTGTTGGGTCTGCACGACAGGAGAGAAGCCTGCTCCCCACCCCACTTTATGAAGTGTGTGGAGTGTAAAAAGGAACCCCAAGCCTGACGCTTGAGGGCTGGATGGGACTACCTGGGCTGTCACTCTCCACACACTGCTCAAGCCCCTGTTGGTGTAAGTTGACTTGAGGCTCTCCCCATCACTTGACACAAGAACCAAATTTAAAGTCAAGTTAGTTGAGGAAAACTATTGAAAAAAACAAAGTCTCATTTGTACAGAGGAATGGGAGCTTCTCCACGAGGCACAGCTACCTCAAGACAACTCCCTATCAGGGCTCTATATTCCTCCTGACTGAATCTTCAAACCCAAAGAATTCTCTTGTTGCCACGAAGATTTTCCCAGGATAAGCTAGTTCCCGATGCCGTTCCCCAGATTTTGTCTTCAACCCCAAATAAACTGGTGACGTCAGGGCACAGAGGAACCTTACTTGGACTGTAGTCTTTCTCCCAGGGCTCTCCGGAGGCAACTGCTATTACAGTCTCAGCAATATTATGGTTTTTAGATAGTTGGACCAGATGATGCGTTTGGTTCTTTCAGCTCCAACATTCTATGAATGAATAGTTTGTGGGCAAGCCTGGGAACGGACTCATTACATTTCTCTGGGAAAGTCTAGAGCAAATCCAAACAGGCCCAGTAAATGAACTTCTGGAACACAATTTATTAAAATTAAAGCTGAATAAATGAGAATGAAACATCCAGGTTTTTTGAAAGAGAACAAGCTGTCTTTGCATTTGGCAGCGCTCTGAATCCCTTTGCCAGTTCAGCTACAGTAAAAGCCCATGCTCTGGGGATGAAGCTCATTTAGTCGAATGCCTGTCTAGTATTGCATAAAGCTGGCTACAGCAGCAAACAACGCTACGCCCAGTCTTTGAGACGTGGAAGCAAGAGTGTAGGAGGTTCAAGGCTAGAACTCCATCTCAGTGTGAAAGTGTGCAAGTACCCATAGGCTCCTAGGTTGGGTTTCAGAGAAGTAAACAATTTTGGCAAAATTTGGTGGTGATTTTTATCCACAAAGAGAATAATTTTAATTGGTATCTTAATGTTGTAACAAAGATTATTATTCATGGAAGAGTTGTGAAAATAATAGGGAACTGTAGAGAGCTGACTCCTTTGTACAGGATTTAAGTGTGTTTGATTTGTTTATTGAGAATATGCTACAAAAAGACCTTCAAGCTACTCTTCCTGTGTTGGAAGAAATTTTCTATGTGTACACACAACAATATTGCTTTCATTAAAAATGAAGCTTTCACTTCTGCACAGCGTCACAAGAGTAAACTTAAAAGTGAGACCTTAGACATAATCAGGAAATAAGATTATCACTAAGGAGAAAATGGAAAATAATTTAGTTTTCTTAATACTTGATAATTTGAGAGGCACCTCAGTTCAAATGTATGCACTATGTGTATATTGTGTATATTGCCTTTTCTTATAAAGTGGAAAATCAGGATCTAAACACAAGAATGGTGCAAATCTATGCCTGTGAAAAACAGGAGCCTTAAACATGAATTTTCCCTTTAAGTGGTTAAGAACACCCTACCCTTGTCACTTTCCTTCTTCCCTTTCCTCTTCTCTTCCTCTTGGATGTCCATCAGTAGGGGATGAGGAAAGAAGCTGGCTGCCAGGGGTAAATTTCGTCATTGTATGAGGAGACAATGATGTTCTGAAACAGAACGGAAATGACGTTGACCTCTTCAGTGGAGAAGGAAGGAGCAGCATCTGCCTAGAGGACCAGCCCTCCCAGGAGCTAGACCCTAGGAGCAGATGCTAATCCTAGCGATGTCATCATTCCACATTGTCACAGACCAATCTTAGGTCTCACTTTTAAGTTTACTCTTGTGGCGCTGTGGAGCAGTGAAATCTTTAGGGGGCAGTGAGGTCTGTGATGGGATCCTGCCTCTCCTGAGTGTCATAGCACACACCCTTCATCCATGCTCATCTCTTTCACAGACACTTCACCGCCCTACTGTGACATGGCATGGAAGACTTCCTCAGCAGTTTCTGCTACCCTGTCAGCTTGCTAGGTTCCAGCCGACAGGCTCAGACAAGTATGTTTTCTTAACAAGTTATCTGGTTAGCGGTATTTTGCTATGGCAGTGGAAAATGGACAAAGATATAAACAAATAGAAGATACTGAGATTTCCCCATCACTGTGCTATATACATGATAGCAGTATAAAGAAATCCACGATTTACCTTACTGCACATACTGGCTTTGGGGGAGCCTAGGCAGTTTGGATGCTCA
>NC_022021.1:26886308-26887462 GCF_000317375.1 Microtus ochrogaster | reverse complement strand
GTAAATAGTACAAGAAGGGATGACTATGGCCTGATAATTTAAAATTGCACTGATGTTTTTTGAAACAAAGGAAATAAATTCTTAGATTGGTCTGTCACGGTGTTGAATAATGGTGTCATTATAACTAGTGTCTGATGTATTGGTAATTCCTGGAAATTTGACATAACCTCATAAAAACAAACCTCCCCTGTGCCTTCAGGTTCATAATCCTGCCAGATTGTTCATTTGCTCTTTCTTACTACTTGTCAAAGAACAATGTTTAGTGATTTTTGTTTTAAAAATTCTTCCTTTGCATATAGAAATGTGTATAGAAATAGATTTTAAAAAATTGTTCATTCTTTATTTTTTAAATCTTAGCTCTCCAGAAACAAATGAAAGATAATTCATAAAAATCCCATGCCCTTACATATAGTTCCTCTTATTCATAGCATTTGTAATAATGAACAAGCTGATATTCACATGTTAGTAATTAAAGTCCATATTTCTTATTTTTATCTAATTTACTTTTTTAATTTAGAAGTGCTTGCAAGTGTAGGTGCATATCAGTAGTGTGTTCATTTGGGTACCTATGTGTGTGTAGGTGTGTATGTGTGTGTGTGTGTGTGTGTGTGTGTGTATACATATGTATGTATATGTGTTAGGATGCCAGAGATCAAACTTAGGCTTTGTTCTTCAGGTCCAGTTCCCCTGTCTTATGAGACAGAGTTTCAGGTTGGCCTGGAGCTTGCAGAACAGGCTAGATTGGTTGGCCATTAATCCCCAGGGATCTGCCTGCATCTGCCTCTTCACACTGGGATTGCAAGCCTGGGCCATCATTCCTTGCTCTTTTTTTGTGTGTGTGGGGTGGGGGGTTCTAAAATTGAACTTACATCCTCATGCTGGAGCAGTAAATGCTTGACTAGGTAAACTATCTTCCCAGCCCCTAATGCTGTTTTTTGATTATAAAAACATTTAAAGATAAACTGGTTAGATGTAGCTCTCTATTTGGGAAATTGTAAAACTATTGCTTATGTTCAGGTAAATTGTGCTGGCTTCCTATTATTCTTTTCCCAAAGATTTGTCACAGGTTTTCATGTGTAGTCGAAACAATTTCAGGTCACTGGTAGCTGTGCGTATTCCTTGATTTAAACAGCTCTTTCAAACAACCGAATCAC
>NC_022021.1:26875037-26885456 GCF_000317375.1 Microtus ochrogaster | reverse complement strand
TCACCCATCTTCCTCTTTCTCTCAGGAGCAGCAAAAGAACCTCTTCCTTCTCTTGTCACTGTGTTCACCCCAAAGTCCCTTACATGTCCCCTCCTCAATATTCATATTAGCAAGACGATTTCCATATTTTTTGTTTTGTTTTGGTTTTTGGTTTTCGAGAGAGGGTTTCTCTGTGTATCTTTGGCTGTCCTGGAACTCACTCTGTAGACCAGGCTAGCCTCAAATTCACAGAGATTCATCTGCCTCTGCCTCCTGAGGGCTAGGATTAAAGGAGTGCGCCACCACACCTGGCTTAGCAAAACAATTTCTAATATTTATATATTTCTCTACAAAAATCATTTCTTATTTATCATGCCAAAAGAACGGCATTTTCAATATGTTATATAAATGATGTAGCATACTCCGTTTAGTATAATAATTTTTTCCCACAGAGCCCTAGTTCCTAGAACAAATCATATATGGCAAGCTTATCGGTCAAGTTCATGAAAGAAAGTGAAATGGTTCCTTCACTGTAACTCTAACTTCAGAGCTGGTTTCGATGCTGACAGATCTTTGCGATCAATCTCCTTTTTGTAAGGATTCTTTGTATGTTTGCCAGCAGCTTTAAAGTGATGAATGTCTTTCAAATTTTTGTTTTATTTATTTTTAATTTTCGCGGTTATAATATAATTGCATTATTTCTCCTTCCCTTTGCTCTCTCTAATACACTCCTCCTTGCTTTCTTTCAAGATCATTGCCCCTTTTTATCAGTTGTTACATAACCGTATTATATTACACTCTCTTGTTAAATGTTCTCTCCTTCTTAAGACTTTTTTCCAAAGTTTAATCGCTTCCTTCGCTCTTTAATTTTCTGTATTTCTTGTTTTTCACTTGTCTGCATTTCTTAAAACATTTATTCTTACATGATTATGATTAACAACACCATAATGAAAAATTTTGAATTCACTTGGCCACTCCTAATGTGCAGTCCATTGATCTTGAATCCGGTCAAATTAATGTAGTGATTTCTAGTTTGACAAAAGTACTTGAAGTGATTTCCATATTCACTTTCTGCTTATTTCTTTTGCATAACCTATCTGATTGATGGTTTTTTGGTCAGAGCAGGGTGTTTTCTATTTTGCTTTAATTTTATTATTCCCCACGGCGCAGTTAACTGTGTTTTTCTGCAGTAAGCAACATCTTGCCTCTGAATATTTAAGTCATGACTCAGATATGCTCACATAGCATGGGACTTATTAAATGAGTTTTTAAAATGGAAATGCTTGATTACAAAGTAAAACAAAGATGAACTATAGTACACAGCTCTATCCTCCAGTGTCGCTGGAGTGAAATATTACTCTGGAAACTGTATCCTTTCTTGTTATGTAACGTATATCACATTGTGGAGCTAAATGGCAGTATTTACAGCCAATGAAATCTGGTACTTACAGAAGAAGGGGAATAATGTTATTTGGATGCCCTTGCTATCTTTGTGCCATACAGAAAACATTTTACTCTATCCTCCTGTCATAGAGGCATTCAATTTTGATTTAGAGATGAGGAAGTTACATCATGGTGGACTGAGATGCAAGAAGATACAAAGGACCTGAGAACAGTTTTCCAGCTTCAGACAAACTTACATAATGTAGATACTGTCTGTACTTAGGCTAGTCTATTGTAGATCCTTGCTTCTCTGTTTTTTCTAGAGAAACCTAGGCAAAAGGAAATTATGTTTGTTTCCTCTGGATTTGTTGCAGTATCATGAACAGTAGAAGTAACCCTTGCTCTACTTAACAGGTTCCAGAAAGCCTCCTTAGACTGTTTCCTCTGCTACAAATTAACTCCTGCTAATTCTATAATTTGATTAAGGTGCAATTTAAGTTGTGTGTTTTTTTTTTAAAACTGGTTTCTTTTACCGAAAGCACAACTCATTTGAGTCCAATTTTTATGCCTTTAAAAGTCTAATATTTTCTTATCATTTTCCCCCGAAGGATCATTGATCATAAACATCAAGGTGAAGATTTATAGATAACCAGCCTTGATATTCATTTGACAAGTTCATAGAATCATACACTAAACTATATGTCTATGTGCTTTGTTGTGGCATCAATATCTGAAATTCTGCATGGTATTGAATACCAAATGAGACTCATATTTACAACCCTAGCTAAGGAAAGTATTCATAAACAGGAACTCCGAATTCACCATAGATTGCTTCCATTAATCCCTTTTGTAGGATTCTGTCTAGGAACAGTCATCACTACTGTTCAATGATGTAATCAGGTCTGATTTTTTTTCTCTTGGATATAAAACATGAAATGAGGCTTAGATGCAGAGCTAATCCATTTGGTAACCAAAGTTCAGGAATGGCGATGTGTACCATGAATGGGGGCAAGCCTAGAGTTCTTTATGACAATGAGTGCAGTTGGAATTCCTGGTTCCTCTAAGGGTGTCTGAGGGCTGCTTAGCCAGTGTCTCCCTTGGCTCACTACCTGCTGGTCAAGGGTCAGCCCAGCTAATACACCACTTCCCATTTTTTCCAGGGATACCGTGTGTGTTAAGTAGTTTCTATAGGACTTCCACCAACGAGTACCAGGAAAGAAAGGAGGAAAGACCTACTTGTGCTGTTGAGATAATGACTCCATATTTCTGTCATTATGGAGTCAATTTCTACAGTGGCAACTCACACTTGAAGGATGTGAAAAGGGATACCAAAGACAATCTTTATAACTCCTAAAAGACAAGGAAAAGGGAAGAAAAACTTTGCTGTGTTAGGGTCCTTTTGAAAGCTTCAAATTTTAAGACTATTGCGCAAGGGATTGGAGGACTAGAGTCTGTTAGCAATAAGCTAGGGAATTCTTTAATAGTAGAGAGTAATTTTAAAATTAAGCAGATAAATGCATATAAATAAAAATAAATGAAAGCCTAAGAAATGTTTTGATTATAGTTGATTAGAATAACAAAGAAAAGGAACAGCCAATAAATGCTCACGTTACTGGTAACTGGAATTAGATTATGGCATTTTAAAATGTTTACATGTGTTAATGTGTGTGTTGGAAAGAGAAGGAGTAAGAGAAAGATTATTAATGTATGTGAGAATTCTTATACAAGAGGAAAGACACAACACCAAGCAGAAATCCATCTAAATACTGTGAGAATTACAAGGGGAAAAAGAACCAACCAAACAGAGAAAGTGCTCTTTGTAATCATCCTGGCCGCATAAGTGTAAAATGAAAGTACAGAGTCTAGTTTCCAAAAAGCAGGAAAACATTGTGGTTAGAGTACATGAAAACCATTTTCCCATGATTTTGCTCCCACATTGTCATGGTCGCTGTTTTGTTTTCTCCTTTGATTTGCTTTGTTGACATGCTCGGTAGTGAAAAATTTAAATGCTTCCATTATTAGCTTATGTTTTACTCTCCATAGTCATATTGAGTAAAGCCTAATGTAAGTACAATTATTGGTGCATTTAACTCATAAACATCACCACCATTTGAACTTCTGTTTAGCTCTTAGAATGAACAGAAACAAACCAGACTCTCAAAGGTGAGAGGAATTGCATGGAGAGTCTCACTGGGCGAGTGTAAAACTTCAGAGGCAGAAGCAGTAATGACTGTGAAACCGGGGCATCCTATCTTCATCCTGACTTTTAGTGCTGATTCACTGAACTTCAGCAAGTTGAGCGGGCTGCTTAGACAACCTAGGTATCCACTCTTCACTCAGGGAATTGATTTGCTGACATTTGCTTATTAGGGAGGGGCAATGATTTGGAAAACAGTAAGAATATGCAAATTTCTTTGAAGAGAGCTGAACAGTCATCGATCTGATTTTAAATATTAAAGCTTGATATATAGAAAGAAATTAGATGAATCCTGGTGCTCTCAAACCAGTATTACTGGATGATGTAGGAAGAAACCCAAGTGAGTTGAAAAGGTAAATGAAAATTGAACATTGCAATTGTGCAAAAAGTGGGATTCTCAGAATCAAGATACAGGGAGCTTGTCTTCCTGGTCAGAGTTTAAGTAGGAGAAGAACAGTTCATGCTAAGGCTGTTGTCAGAGATTGGAGTTCTACTCAATAGATCTTAGTATGAATAAGTCTGACATGCCCCAAACCATGAAGCAACATTTGGTGTTCTGAGAAGCCTTAATTCCTGCTATGAAATTTTGGTTTAAGGCATTCTTCTTGTTTATATTGATTTCCTTGAGTTTCTGTGACAAAATGACATGGCCAGGTGACTTTGGCAGCAGAAACAGTTCTAGAGAATACTCATCCAACCATCCAGGTTGGTGCATCTCATGCTGCTTCTCAAATCTGTGGACGAGACTCCTTCATTCCCTCTTCCTAGATCCTGGTGATTTATTTCACCATGGTATTCCTTGGTTTGAAGATGAATAAACCCAAACTGTCTATGTTGTCAGCACAGTGTTCTTATAAGGGCACCAATCATACTGGGTTCAAGATTATTTTATTGTTCTCGGTTTAAATATAAACCTACAAAGTTCTTTTTTCTCAATGAAATCATTCACAAGTGCCAAGACATAGGAATTCACCATGTCTTTTATGTGTGCACGACTCAGTCCCTGTCACTTGAAGAGGCTAATAGCCTACACTTTGATACTGGCTTATTTGTTTTCCTTTTGCGAATAATTAAAGCGTGAAGTGCCTAATCTCAGGCCAAAAGCCTATAAATACTGAATACAAATGGTCAAAAGCAGGATCAACAAGATTCTGAGAAACAGAACAGATTTATCTCATTTAGGAAGAGTCTGAGAAAATGAGCTGACTTACTCAACACAAACTGCTCAGTCCTCACTAGGAAGAGCAAAACACACAAGGGAACGATCTTGGACATTTATTCTGAGATTTATGTTCCAGTTTTTTACTGCAGTGCCACTTAGTTCTGTTAACATTCTAGCCAAAGCAATTTAACGTGACCCCATCTGTTACTCTCTTATAATAAGCCCTCCTTTGCATTCTGTTCTCAATTTCTAGTTGATTTTGGGGGCTCATCTCGATTATTAGCAGTAGGTATTTGGGATGATATGCAACATATTTTCCCCAAAGGGATGAATGGTATGGCATTTACAAAAGATGTAAATATGATATTTCAGTTTAGAACCAGAAAAAAAAAACATGAACATGTGTTCACCAAGATATGAGCCCGGAGTGACAACCACAATCTTGAGACAAAATGCAGTGTCTCCCTCACAATTTTAAAATATATTGTGAAACTATCATCAGAATTGTGGCATTAACGTAAAGGCAGACATCTAGATGATTACGTTAGAGCTGGTTAGAAATGAGCTCTTGTATTTGGCCAATTGACTTCTAAGTCATATTCGTTGTGCTGACTCAGTGGGAAGAAGCAGGAGTGGGTATTGATGCAAATGATGCTGTAGAGACAAAGAGAAAATATCGAGACCTGGTGTATGCTTCACAGTCGACTCGAAAAATAACCTGCAAGAAAATAGAAGTATATTTTTGTGACTTGGTAGTAGATGTGATTTCTTTAAAAATTCAAAGCAGTGTTTCATACTAATATTTTGATAGACAAATCACCAATGTATCCATTATAGTATACAATGTATTTTCTTTACATACATATATAATGCTATATCAAGTTAGTTGACATACTTATCATTTTTTTCTTATGTATACACCTAGTGGTAAAATATTTTAAATTTGCTCTCTTACAAAGCTTGAAATTGGTAAAGTGCTTTTATTGAGGACAGTTTCTCTGCTGTGCAGCAGATATCAAAATCCATTCTACTTGGGTAGCCTCATACATGGGCAAAACATGGGTGCAAAATGTGCAAATACTTTGACAGATGGTTGGTAGTTCTTGAAAACATTAAACAAAGTACTAAAATGGGACTCAACAATTTTAATCTGAGGGTTATATCTGTCAGAATTAAAACCACTTGACATTATAAAGTTTGTACATGAATGTGTACAACATCACTGCTTATAATGACCCCAAATTAAGAACAATCCAAAGACCTACTGAATGACAGATTAATGAACAAAACATGGCATATTTATATAATGAAATGCTATTTGATCATAAATAGAAGTTGCTGATCTATGTGGTAATGTGGTCAAAGCTTGAAGTATGCTAAATGGAAGATGCTAATTCCCAAACTCAGTATTAGTAGGATTCTACTTGAAGGTAAATATGTAGAACCAGGAAGTAGATGGTCATGTTGCAGAAAACAAGGAGCATAACTGCTAATGAATTGGCCTTTGTTTTTTGAAATGACTGAAATATCCTACTATTACATTATGGTAAATCTTTCCAATCTATGTATATACTAAAATCTATTTGTACATTTCAAAGGAATGGGTTGTGTGATATATTAATTCTACCCCAAAGAAACTGTTAAATGTTACTATATAATGGAAAAAAATGGAATCAATTTTAATAGAGTAATGGTATGGAAGGTCCTTCTGTGTATGTGTTGTTTTTATTGGCTAATGAATAAAGAAACTGCCTTGGCTTGTTGATAGGGCAGAACTTACGTAGGTGGAGAAAACTAAATGGCCTGCTGGGAGAAAGGAGGTAAAATCAATGAGAAGCCATGCAGCCGCCGGAGACAGACTCTGGGAACATTAGCTGGTAGGCCATGACCTCATGGTGATATACAAATTAATTGAAATGGGTTGTATTAAGATGTAAGAGTTAACCAATAAAGAAGCTAATGCTAATGGACCAAACAGTGATTTGGTTAATATAGTTTCTATGTGACTATTTCGGGTCTAAGCTAGCCGGGCAGCCAGGAATGAACAAGCGGCTCACTCCCTCCAACAGAGTAATCATAAAAGAGTAATGTGAAGAAATAATATGTTCAGTGAGTCCTGAAAATGTTTAGAAATTAAATAGGTGAAAGTGAAGAAAGGCAGCTGACAGTGGCAGTGATGTCAAAGGAGGAAATAGATGTTTTATTGAAGGCCACTGGACAACAACATAGAATTATGGCTTCCTTAATGCTTACATTAGTATTTATGCTTTTTATCGTCTCTGACTCCCTTTGAGCATAAAAAAAATACTGCCTTTTCTAGTTGGTAAAAATGTAATAACAACAAAAAGTATGAAAAACTAGGACAAATTCAAATTGCAACAATGAATATCGATGACAGTAAAGTGGAAGAACTCTCAGAGAATTCAAAAGAACAATCATAAAAATGTTCAAGAAAATATAAAAGAAATATTTTAACAAAATCATAGAAGAAAACTTTCTCAACCTGAAGAAAGACACCTATAAAAATACAAGAAGTTTACAGAACACCAAATAGACTGGATCAAAAAAAAAAGTCCCCTTGCCTAATAATAATCAAAATACTAAACATACAGAATAAAGAAAGAATATTAAGAGCTGTAAAGGAAAAAGGCCAATTAACATACAAAGGAAGACCTATCAGAAATTATATTTGATTTCTCAATGAAAACTATGAAAGCCAGAATCAAGCATTATGAGGACATTAGAAGACAACAGATGCCAGCCCAGACTACAATACCAACAAAACTTTGAATCACTATAGAAGAACAAAAAAAATGATGTTCTATGACAAAACCAGATTTAACCAATACCTAGCTACAAACCCAGCCATACACAAAGTACTAGAAGAAAAACTCCAATCCAAGGAAGTTGGCTATATCAACAAAAACACAGACAATAGATGATCTCACAGAAGCAAATCCCAAAGAAGGTAAAAACACACGAAATAGCAACACCAACAATGAAAACTAAATTAAAAGGAGATAACAATTACTGGTCATTAATAACCCTTAATAAAAATGGGCTCAACTCAACTATGAAAAGACACAGGCTAACAGATTGGATACAAAAACAGAATCCATTCTTCTGCTGCATACAGGAAACATGTCTCCACCTCAAAGATAGATATCACCTCAGAGTAAAGGGCTGGGAAAAATTCTTCCAATCAAATGAACCTATGAAGCAAGTGGGTGTAGCTGTTCTAATATCTAACAAAATAGACATCAAACTAAAATCAATTAAAAGTAACAAAGAAGGACATTTCATATTAGTCAAAGGAAAAATCCTCAAGAGGAAATCTCAATACTGAACATCTATGTCCCAAATACAAGGGTACTGTTATATGTAAAAGAAACACTTCTAAAACATAAATCGCACATTAAACCCCACACACTAATAGTGAGAGACTTCAACACTCCACTTGCACCACTGGATAGGTCTGTCAGATAATAAATGAGCAGAGAAATAAGGGAACTGACAGATGTTATGACTCAAATGGACCTAGCAGACATCTATAGAACACTCCATTCAAACATAAAAGAATATGTCTTCTTCTTAGCAACTCATGGAACCTACTCAAAAATTAAGTACATACCAGGTAACAAAACAAACCTCAACAGAAAAAAAAAAAGAAAAAAACCCATGTATCTTATCAGATCACCGTGAATTATAATTAGAATTCAACAGCAACACTAATTCCAGAAAGTCCACAAACACATGGAAATTAAACAATGTTCACTTGAATCATCAAAAAAGAAATAAAGGGAAAAATTAAAGACTACAAACACATGAAAATTAAACAATGCTCACTTGAATCATCAAGGAAGAAATAAAGGGAGAAATTAAAGACTTCCTAAATTTTAATGAAAATGACCACACAACATACCCAAATTTATGGGACACAATGAAAGCAATGTTAAGGGGAAAGTCCATAGCACTAAATGCATACGTAAAGAAGCTGGAAAAATCCCACACTAGTGAACTAACAGAACATTTGAAAACTTTAGAACAAAAATAAGCAACCTCACCCAGGAGAACTAGATGGCCAGAAATAATCAAATTGAGAGCTGAAATCAACAAAATAGAAACAAAGAAAACAATACAAAGAATCAACGAGACAAAGGGTTGGTTATTCTAAAAAATCAACAAAATAGACAAACCTTTATCCAAACTAACCAAAATCAAAGAGAGAATATCCAAATTAACAAAATCAGAAATGAAAAGGGGGACATGACAACAGACATGGAGGAAATCCAGAGAATCCTTAGGTCATATTTTGAAAAACCTGTACTCCACAAAATTGAAAAACTTAAAGGAAATGGACATGTTTCTGGATAAATATCACTTACCAAATTAAATCAAGATGAGATAAGCAAATTAAATAAACCTATAACTGCTGAAGAAATAGAAACAGTCACCAAAAGTCTCCCAACCAAAAAAAAAAAAAAAAAAAAAAACAACAACAACAACAAAAACAACCCAGGACCAAATGGTTTCAGTTCAGAACTCTACAAGACATTCAAAGAAAAATTATTACCAATACTCCTCAAATTATTCCACACAATAGAAACAGAAGGAGCATTGCCAAAGTTTTTATGAGGCTATAATTATATACTTACCCTGATACCCATACCATTTAAAGACATTACTAAGAAAGTGAATTATAGACTAATCTCACATTGATGCAGAAATACTCAATAAAATACTGGCAAATAGAATCCAAGAACACATTAGAAACATCATTTACCATGATCCAGTCAGCTTCATCCCAGAGATGCACGGATGGTTCAACATACGAAAATCTGTCAATGTAACCCACCATATAAAAAAAAAAAACCCTGAAGAATGAAAAGCACATAGTCATCTCATTAGATGCCAAAAAAGCTTTCAACAAAATACAAAATCCATTCATGATAAAGGTCTTGGAGAGATCAGTGACACAAGGAACATACCCAAACATAATAAAGGCAATATACAGCAAGCCAACAGCCAACATCAAACTAAATGGAGAGAAATTCCCAGTGATCCCGCTGAAATCAGGAATAAGACAAGTTGTTCACTCTCTCCATATCTATCTAATATAGATCTTGAGGTTCTATCTAGAGCAATAAGACACCAAAAGGAGATCAAGGGGATACAAATCGGAAAAGAGGAAGTCAACCTCTCATTATTTGCTGATGATATGATAGTTTACATAAGCGACCCCAAAAATTCTACCAAGAAACTTCTACAACTTATAAACACTTTCAGTAATGTAACAGGATACAAGATTAACTAAAAAAAAAAAATCAGTAGCCCTCCTGTACCCAGATGATAAATGGGCTGAGAAAGCAATCAGAGAACCATCACTCTTCATAACAGCCACAAATAGCATAAAATATCTTGGAGTAATTCTAACCAAACAAGTGGAAAAACCTTTAAATTTTTGAGGAAAGAAATTTAAGAAGACACCAGAAAGTGGAAAGATCTCCCATGCTCTTGGGTAGGTAAAATTAACATAGTAAAAATAACAATCTTACCAAAAGCAACCAGCGAACTCTCAACAGAGGAATCTAAAATAGCTGAAAGATACTTAAGAAAATGTTTAACATCCCTTAGCCATCAGAGAAATGCAAATCAAAACAACTCTGAGATTCCATCTTACACCTGTAAGAATGGTCAA
>NC_022021.1:26860477-26873577 GCF_000317375.1 Microtus ochrogaster | reverse complement strand
TTTAGTAAACTGAGCATCCAAACTGCCTAGGCTCCCCCAAAGCCAGTATGTGCAGTAGGATCAAAAACTCATTGCCATTGTCAAGAGCAGATTTTTATGCAGAAACTTTAAGAGCAGTCAGGTTGTGGAACAGAGCATTTCAAGTCCTGAGAAATAAGAACTATCGATTCAAATTATTATCACTTTCATAAATGAAAGAGTACACAAATTTTCAATTTTGATTAATACTAGCTAAGTCAGTAATACAGAAGATTCATAAAGGAACATTATACTGAAAAAAGAGAGATACACATGCAGAAAATCACAGGAAAATATAAACTAGAACAATAGATAAGCTAATAAGGATTAGTAAAGTACCAGATAAATAACAGGAATTAAAGACTACCATTCAATAATATCTGAATACTAACTGTCTCAATTCTCAATAAGAAATGAAGACCAAAGTATTAGATGAAAAATTAGAAGAAGCATAGCCTTTACTGTCTGAAAATATTGAACCTTACTGTCAAGGTGAACAAGGAGGGCAAAAGGCATTCCAACAAAGCAAACAGAGCTAGAAAGCCAGCAAGAAGGGCTATGCAGCCATCTGACAAAATAGTACTTCAAATCAAAATTAACCAGAGGAGACAAATGTCATTAAATACTAAGAGAACAATGAACTATGAGGACATTTCAATATTGTATGTATAATGATAAATAAATTCCACTGCATATAAAGACACAGATTAACTGCAACACAAAAATAGTGATGACTTCAGTACTCTAGCAACAGAAGGACACACACACACACACAGAGAGAGAGAGAGAGAGAGACAGAGACAGAGACAGAGACAGAGAGGGAGGGAGAGAGAGAGAGAGAGAGAGAGAGAGAGAGATTAGAACACAAAGTAAATCATCAAATAGAAGAAAACTGAAAACTATCTTGTGTTCTCTCTGATTAGAATGCAATAAAAGTAAAAATGAAAACCTTATCAACAAATGACTGTGGGAAAGCTGGATTTCCATGGAGGCTGAAACTAGATCGCTGCCTTTTACTTGGCATAAAAAGGCATTTAAAATGGATTCAACACCTTACAGGGAGACTTGAAATTCTGAAACCATCAGAGGACCTCACTGGAAAAACACCATAGCCTATAAGCAAGGCCTTTTGGCAAAGGCTTCCAGCTGCTCAGTGTAAAGGAAGTGATTGCATTGTAAGTCCTGCCCAACAAATTAGAGCAAAGCTCAATTCAACAGACAGATGGATACAAAACAGCTTTTCTAAGGTTTATCAACTTTCTAATCCTTTTTCTTCTTAATAAAGCAATCAAGCAACTAAGCAATGACCTGTTAGTGCATTTAAAGCAAGAAATAGAATAGTCTGATTCTCAAATCTCTTTGCCAAGAAATCTGTGTGGCCGGCTCCCTTTCCAGCTTGTATAAGGCTTACTTCTATTTCAAGGGAAAAACACATCCAAAGTTGCTTGTACATGGAGATCGCAGTTCTGGCAACCCTCTGGTAACTTGAGCAGTTGGTTCTGCAAGTCAGCACACCACGGGGAAGGGACCACACTGACAGCTGTGACCTCAGCAAAGCGGTAAATCTAGGAAGAAAATTCCTTGTTGACAAGAGAAGAAGCAGTATCAGAGAATCGCTGGAATTCTTTCGTAGAACACAAACATCTCTGTGATGTATTGTCTGGTAACGATTAAGAATGCTGCAATTTGTGTTTTCAACGTGCCTTGGAAATTTAGAAAGGAAAAAAAAAGAAAGTTGGGCATGAAAACAAATTGAATTTACATTAATGTTTTAAAAATATTTCCTGTGTTTAAAAACTGATCTTATAAGAAGTTTGGACTTACCCTGACCTTTGAAAGGTGGCTGTGTCTTCTGAGTGATCAACATCCTTTTGGTCTTTAGGTTGGTGAAGTCTATTCATTGTGGTGTGCCCAGGAAGGCATAAATAGGAAAGTGCAAACTAATGTCCACTTATAAGTGAGTAAATACCCAGTTTGTCTTTCTGAGTCTGGGTTACCTCACTCAGGATGATTTTTTTTTCTAGTTTCCATTTGCCTGCAAATTTCATGATGTCATTGTTTTTAATAACTGAGTAAGCCTACAATCCACATATCCAGAGAGGATAAATAACAAGGAGGGCTCAAGAAGAAAGCATAGATTTCCCTGGGAAGGAGAAATAGAATCTATTTTGTAGGGGGACTGGGAGAGGATAAGGATAGGAACAGGAGGGATCAGGTGGCAGAGAGTGGGGTGGAGCGAGAGACAACTGGAATTGGGGAAGGGGGACATCACAGAACAGTTCAGTGGAAAACCCTGAAATCTTCAAGAGTAACCCTAGAAAGACTCCTAATTATGAAGGTATGAAGCCCGAACTGGTCATATTCTATAACTAGACAAGGTTTCCAGCAGTGGCACTGGGGCACCAAGCCAACCACAAAACCTTCATTAATTATTGAATTAATAAACATTGTTGATAGACACACATTTTAAAGGCAAAAGAGATTTTAAGGGAAACAAATCACTGTACTTCTTGAAGGGTGAAAGTTGAGAACCCACACACCTGCTCATTTCTACAGTGGTTCTAGTTTCAGGATACAAGGTCTGTAAGTGATGAGCTTTCTTTGGAAGGGTCAGACAGTCCTTTAGGTTTTGTGAGCCAGACTGATTCTATCACAGCTAAAATCATCTTTGTCTTTGTAGCCCGAGAATAGCCATAGACAATATATAAATATGTAGGTTTCTCTGTGTTTCTTTGGGGATAAAGGCTCTGGGAATTGGACCCAGGACGTTTCGGGTGCCAAGCAAATGCTCTCTCACTCACATTCATCTGTAGTCCTTCCATTTTGGGTATCTATTCAAGTTTGGTTTAGGAAGACAAGCTGGGTTGAGCGTAGTGGTGCATGACAGTCATCCAATCATTCTGGAGATGTAGGCGGAGAAGAGCTGGGAGTTTAAGGTCAGTCCCAGCTACACAAAAAGACCTTGGTTACATGAAGTCCTAACTTAAGACAAGAAAAGAAACAACAACAAAAATCCAAATAAGAAAGAAAAAAGAGACAAACCAACAAAGTAAAATAAAATAAATACAACCAAATAGAACTATCTAACCAAACAAGTGAAAACCAATGAAAAGCAATAAAAGAACAACATGTTGGACTAAATTCCACCTGTTATTAATGAACTCTTATACCACTGGGCTGCTTAACTCACCGAAAAGAGAATGTAGAGACAGTGAGAACAAAATGACTGCAAATAAATCACATTATAATGTTCTAGAGAAGACATTATTGGGATTCCTCAGGGTACAAAGCAGATACTCCATTTGTAGGAGCTGATGTTTACAATATTCACATGAAAATGAGCGTTAGCAGCTTGGTGCTTGTGGCAGAGCAAGCTCGGGTCCCTTTAGGAAAGTTCTAGGAAAGTAGAGCCTTAACACCATCTGCAGAGGGCCACAGTTATGGCATTAGATATAACAAAATATCCATATTCTCTGTTGTCGGGTTCACCAGGACTCACCATTCCTAGCTGCAAGTCTAGTGGCCTAGATTGCATGTCTACTTTCTGATTTTTTGCAGTTAGTTACATCTTAGTGCTTGAAGTTTGGCTAATTGGATACAAACAGGAGTTCTGCCTATGGATTTAGAAAAGCATTTTGGAAGAGAGTCAGTGTACTCTTCTTCCCCCGTTGCATGTGTTGGTTGAAGTGTTCACACCATGCAGAAGGGAGGGAAGTACCTTGAGTTCATTACAGCATTTGCTCACTGTCTTAGCTTAATGTATGATTCACAGGGTTAGGTCAGCTCTGGATTAAATGCATGTAATACATCCTCTGAAACTCATACTGTTATCCCCATGATAGGGTTCAGAAAGAGAAGGTCATCTTCGTGTTTCCATTGGCTTTGTAAAAATTTCCTGCCAGTTGTAATAAGCATCTTATTTGCTACGTAAATGCAGCCTCTCCTTTCCCGAAGATGCCCCTTACGCTTTCCTGCTTTAGTTCAGTAATTACATAGAGTGGGGAGATGGTTAGCGTCACGAGGGGAAGCATCCTGTTTTGCAGCCCCATGGATGTCGTCCTCAGAAGGCTCTTTGTTCACTCCACAAGGAAGGATCACTTGGTACGTGTCAGTGCTTGTCCTATGTCAAGACAATCACAGACAACACAAGACAGCTTTCGCTGATTTTTCCCATGTTTTCCTTCCTTTTTTGGTGAGGGAATGGCTTACTTTTCCTGTACTTGATTTTCTTTCTCAGTTTCTAATGAGACTGTAGTCTTTTTTTTTTTTCACATGAAAGGGCTCCTTGGCATCAATTTGGAAGATTTTTCCATTGTCATTCATCTGTATTTCTTGTGTTTCCATCTTTCCTTTAAGAAGCTTTCTTTATAACTTGTCTACTAATATGTTCTTTAAAATTTTCCATGTGGGTGGGCTTCTGTTTCAGTTACTTGCTTTTGTTACTCAACCTATTACAAATTTTCTTCAGCCATAGCAATCTCCTGAAGCCCCGCTATGGCCTCTCTGCTCTGACCATCACTTGGTAACTGAGGGCTCTTCTCGGTTCTCTCATCAACAGTCTTGTGCGGTTGGTGTGTTCTCACAGCTGTCCATCACCAGGACTCTAGGACACGATCCCTCCTCGTCTTCTCCTCTATCTTGGCACACTCTGTGTTTTCTCCAAATTAGTTTGCTAATTCATTCTCAGGTCACGTGTTCTGGGAGTTCTCCACACATGGAAGTATTTTTTTTTTTTTCTCTTGAGACACTCTTCCCGTTCAGCCTTAACTGGCACTGAATTTACATTCCCACTTCAATTTCTAAAGTTCAGGGATGACCAATGTATGTCACCAGGGCTCGAGTGCCAGCACCATGAGACCCTAATTAGTCAATCAAAAATACATCTGGTGGCTCACTTTTCTCCGTTCCCTACCTAAGATAGTCTCCGATGGCAAGGAAAATAAGTGGAGCTTGCGTCTCACATAGGAGTGTACAGACATCCATGAATTGAAGGACAGATCCTGGAGGCTGTAGCAGAGACGTTGCAAACCACAAGTCAGTAACCTGGAGCAGTGAGAGACAAGAGAGTGCTTGTCGGGATGAGAGTGGAGGAGAGCTACGACAGAGTTTAAGAAAACAGAAAGCGTTTGGAGCTGTACATGACTGATTCTTTTAATTATGAAAGATAATCTCTGTTGTAAAGCGGACGGCAATTGGACTTCTAAATGATAATTCTGTTGATTATGCCAACCATGGAACATGCGAAACTTAAACCCTTGAATTTGCAATAGAAATTTTGCAAGCAGCATAGTAGTCTCTTCATTTTAACCAAAGCTAAAGGGAAATGGACTTGTTTATACAGCAGTGATTTCCTGTGCTAACTTAGTTTAAGTGTAAATTAACATAAATAAGGCAATGAAACTCCTAACCAAGTATACAAGTGCTTTGCCAGGAAGTTGAAATGCCTTAGAAAGTGCAGACACGTTTAGACCAGTAACTTCTGGCTTATAAAGGTTTGATTAATGCAAGAAGGACAAGAATATGTATCATGTTTTAAGTAAATAAAGATGCTTTCTGTAATAAATCAGATGCAACTAATCATAAATTATAAAAAAATATGAAAATAGTTTGGATGTCTGTTTCTTTTTAAAAATAGTTTTGTGTTAAAAAACTGAGCAAGCAATAGATTTTCTGAAGTATCTTACCTTGTGCAAGTTGATACGATGTAAGCTGGTGTATAAAGAAGAAGCTGTAAAACACTGCTGACATTCACATGGTGCAGGGGAGGGATTGAGGAAAAGTATTTTTGAATGTCAGCATTTCCCACCTGTTTCTAAGAAATTGCTGAACCTCAGATGTGGAAGGCAAATTTGAAGTAATAGCGTCATCAATAAAATTTACAGAAGGTTTTGCCCTTAATGGGGCTAAGGTGTTCTAAGAATCAAAGAATTTTAGTATATCATTTCTCTGGCATGGTGATTAATTTCCTTGGGAAAAAAGCTCCACACTTACATGAACTTAGTCTGATGACATGCTAAGACTTTACATTTAAAATCTGTCATTAAAAATTGTATGGCCTGGAGCAATTGTATTTGCTTACATTTTTTTTAAATTTTGTCAGTAACTGGAGTATTTCTCCATGCTACAACATATTAGTATGTATTTGGCACTGGATTTTACCAACATCTGTCTGTCTGTCTGTCTGTCTGTCTGTCTGTCTCTCTCTCTCTCTCTCTCTCTCTCTCTCTCTCTCTCTCTCTCTCTCACACACACACACACACACGTACACACACACACACACACACACCAAAAAACAAAAATGTCAAAAAAAGAGCAAAAACAAACAACAAACACTCGAGAGTTCTGTTTACATTGGGCACCAGGCAAAACTGGATTGTGAGTACATCATTGAGTTATTATTGCCCTTCATCAATTTAGAGAAATGTATCTTTATTGATAGCCATACCAGGGAGCAAGGAATGGAGCTTTGGAGTAAAATCTAAGGCCAGTTTGAATGCAGAATCTGAGCTGCTTAACTAAATTGTTTGCCTGTTTCTTAGATTTCATATAAATATTAATGTTATTAAACTATTTTCACTGACATGAATAGTTACTAATTCTGTTTCTCTGAGATAATTTCATGATATCCAATGGTAGTACAATTTGAATTTAAGAAACTATTTTTAATACATGTATACGATGAAATAAGATCATTTCTAACCATTCATTTCCCCTTTAGTTACCCCCATCTTTATAAATGTCTCCTTTCAACTTCATCTCTTATTTTTTCATAATCTCTTAATTCCAGTCAGTGCTCTCCATATGTTTATGGGTGTGGAACTGTGCAGTAGAGCATTGAAAATCTACCACATCTTTAAAAAGAATGATTCCACTTTCCCCTGGAGGGGTCTACTGTGAATAGAAACTCAGTATGTAATGGACCCTGGACCCATGCCTGGATGTTGGCTGGTTTGATCTTATGTAGTTCATGTTCAAATAACACAGCTGCTGTGAGTTGATACTTGTAATAACTATATTATATCCAGATGATAACATTTCACAACACTCATTTCAATGTTTCAACTCTTACATTCCTTTCTCTTTTGAGAAGTTCCTGAGCCTTGGTGTGTGTGTGTGGGGGGGGTAATATAGCTGTCCTTTGTAGAGTAGCATCGAGTTTCTTATTCTTTGCATTTTGACCAGCTATTAACTGATGCTCTCCATTAACTGATGCTCACAGCAAAAGGAAGCATCTCTGATCAAGGCTGACAGTATCTGAGGTCTATGGGTCCAAACTTAAATATTTAGAAGGCAACTTGACAGGGTACCATTTAACAAATGAACAATAGGAGGCTCTGCCCCAGGGCCTATGACCCCTCTTTCCATCCATGGGTTTTGGGCAGGATTATAGAACTCAGCACATATTTCCATCCTGGAGAGCAGGTCTCAAATCCAGTCAGAAAGGGGTTCGTTACCTCATAACATTTATGCCGCTATTACACCAGGAGAGAAATTTAACTCAGCATGTCAGCACTGGGGCCAAAATTTGTATACTCTCAGACCTCACCGAAGAAGTTTCTTTGTGAAGTAGGTGGCATTTAGTCCAGGAACTCAAAACTGGTTAGAGAACAGAGAATAAACTATTTGTTATGGGAATTGGCTGTCTGATTATGGCAATCAAGTTTTACTTTCTACCATGAACAACCTAGAGAATCGGGAAATCTGGTAACACATTCAGTTAGTCAGAGAACTTGGTGTTCTATTGTCTGAGGTAGAAGTGAGTGTTTCAGATCAAGGAGAAAGAGGAGGGGTGAGGAAGGAATGAGTGAATGAGTAAGGAAGGGAGGGAGGCAGAGTAAGCGAGCAAGAGTGGAGGAGTATATGAGAGAGAGAAAGAAAGAGAATTAATAAGAAAATTAATCACTTCTTTGGTACTTTCCCTCTACTTTCAGTGGATTGGGTAATACCTACCAAAACTGGCGAGGAATATTTAATAAATCTACTGTCTCAAATGCTAATTTCACAGAAACATCCTGTCAGACACGTAGCAGAAATAATATCTTACCATTTATCTGCACATTAAATAAGCCAATCAAGTTGAAACGCAATTCATCATCACAGCAAATCCTTCTGTTTGTTTGCTTTTTAGACACTGTGCACTGCAATTGCCTTCTGTGTCCAAGTCATTCAGTAATGGGAACTTTCCTATTTGTTTTCAAAATGTTCTTTTCACAGCACAGATTCTTTATAAAAAAAAGAAAGAAAGAAAGCAATTGCATCTTCCTTCACTGATTCAAATATACATCTTCTTTATAGCATAGGAATGAAAACGAGCCTTTGCTTCTTTTCTTCCCTCCAGCACTTGCTGTGTAGCTGATTAGATCATTACTCTCCATTTTCTCCTGGTAGCCACTTACGAAGACTGAATGAGAAGTCAGTTCTCTCATTTTTTTTTGGTTGATGAAATGTTTATGTATATGTGTTTATGTTCAATCCCAGTTTCTTAGGATATTTTGTTTGTTTTGAGAACTCTGTCTAAATAGCTTAGGCTTGGTTTCAGTTTTTAAGCCTCCTACCCCAGCCTCCTGAGCACTGGGATTATAAGTATGTGTCACCATCTCGCAGGAATACTTTAATGACACATTTCCACATTTTAAAAATGAAACTTACATTAATTATAAGTGCTTATGTTGACCACTAATCCACTTACCTGGATCCTCTTTCAGGGATAGGATTTTACCTTTTATTTCAGAATAACTCCTTTCCTATGGCACAGGATACTGCATGACCTTAACTGCAGCAACTGGTATACTACATGTTAAAGGAACACAATTGAATTCATCCTTCAACTTGACAGGAACTAGAGCCACCCAGGGGAAAACCCTCTGGTCCATATCTGTTAAGGAGATTCTACAGTAGCTTTGATACAAGAAAACCCACTCTCAAATGTAGGCAGAGTCACACCATGGGATGGAGGCTTAGACTAAATAAGAAAATAAGAAAGAAAAGGTGAACCGAGCAGCAGTATTTCTTTATCTCCCTCCGACTATAGATGTAATGGAATCAGCTACCTCACGCTCCAGTTGCCATGCCTTCTCTTCAGTGATGGACTGTATCCTCAAACTGTGAGCCAACATAAACTGTCCCTCATTAGGATCTGATAGCTTGTTTGTCTCAACTAAAAAATCCTATCTATACATATATAGCAATCTGATCTTTTAACCTCTTTTGCTACCTAGTGGCTGACCTTGTGCATTAGTGTGTGTGAATATTCAATTTGAGAAAGCATAGACCTATAGATCTGCCAGTGGAAAAACTGGAGCTGACTCTCCAGTGAGTCAGGTCGCTCAGGACTGGAGCACTGCTTCAGTTAGAGGTATGAACCTGAGCTTTTCAGCACCAGCTTCCTGATGCTCCTTTTATTTCTCCACTCTGCTATCCTCTGGCGTCACTGGCAAGCTTTAGAAGGGTTGGAGTTTGTTAGACATTAGAACATTATAATGACCCACTCCACCTACCGTGGGAGCACGGCTGTGTCACAGCTGGAAACCATGACCTCAGATATTAAAAAAAAAATGTAGCCAAGACAGTGGCAAGGCTAATAGTCCTGAAAGGACTAATAAGATGAAGTGATGATTCATTTAGTGCTTTCAAGATTTGAATATGCTAATTAATGCATGAAGGCATTATGGCTTTCTATCAAAGTGAACTTTACTTGAACCTGTTTCAAAGTAAACACCCAAGGGTATGACATAGATGCATAAAAATTTGATAATTTAGATATTAAGGAGAGCCAGATGTCCTTTTATGAAATACATCTTTCATACTCTGAGAGCAGTAAATACAAAAAGATGTGAGCAGGAACAGGAGACATTCCAAGTAGTCACAATCACCTAGGGTAATTGCTGCTGGAACATTTTTTTTCCTTCTTGAATTTTACTCTCACATCTAATTGCTGGGCATGGAAATGATTTTATGTAAATTTATTAAATACGTATGTTTGAGAAAGAAGTGATACTTCACTTTTGGTGTATCTAGTCAGATTTTACCTATAGTCATTGTTTTTCTTTCTAGACGAACACCTAGGCTATAAATCCCACCTTCCAATGTGGCTGATTAGGTGTGGCCTTGTGAAATATGGAGGGAAGAATGCTTGTCTCTTAAAAGCCTGAGCCATAAAGTTTGTCTATGTGTGAATTGATTTTCTTCCTTCAGTTTCTGTCCACCTTCTAGAACTAGGAAAGAATTCTGAAGGGCTTCGAGGTAATATAGTTGTTGGATAGAAGGAAATCACACTCTAGAATCTCAGAGTGGAAGTACCCTCAGTAAACACATCCTAGTATGGATATCCATTGGACTGTATTCATCAACTGAGAAACATTTGGCTAAGCAGGATGGCTACTCCTCCCTTCTATTTTCAATGAATCCATAAGATGAGCAAGAATGAATAATGGAGACAGGAAATAGTAACCTAGCAAGGTGATTAGACAAATCTGAAGTATCAGACCTGTGTTGATTAGAATAATTCTTCTAGGGATATGGTTGGCTTTTCATATGACAATTTGCATTACAGAATTAATTTTAACATAATATAAAAGGAAAAAAAAACCATTCTCTTCCCTTTCCAAAAATCCAAGTGTCTGAATGTTATGTGTATGGGTTCTTTTGACTATTTTCCCAAAACTGGTTCTAAGGCATAGACTGTAATTTAAAAGAGAAAAAAATGTAGACAACTTTGGCTCTAAAACAGGGAGAATAATTCTTTGATGATGGTGAGGATAATGATGATAATGACTGATTTGATTTAGAGTCTTGCTACATAGCACTGTTGGGTCTCTAACTCACAACCATCCCGTTTCCTTCCCTGGACTCTTATCCCTAATGATAGCAAGATGCTTGTGGGTTTAGTATTCACAGGAAGAAATTGCTCTTTACCACAAATTGACCAAGTCTAACCTCAATGGTTTAAGATTGAAAAATTGTATCACCAAGTGTCTGTTTCAGTTTTATTTGGTAAATCAATATTCTAAAGCCTAAACCCCATTCAATCCCTGTAAATAGCTATGCTTTCCTTCCGGTCATTATTCAGTAAAAAAGTAACAACCACTCACAGATTTAAAATTGGAAGGCATATATTCAGAGACAAGAGAAATTGTTTTCCTTCCACCAATCAGTTCTTTCTCAAGTGATCAAGTCGATGATCATAGTTTGGAGAGTGTTTCCAAATCATCTCATGTAAACAAACTCAAGATAACTGAAACAGAAAACATTTTCCTCTTTCAAAGATGAGAACTAAAACAAGCATGTTGGCATCCAATACAGTAGCAGCATGGTTAATGCAAGATTAGTATTCTAGGCAGTTTGGATGCTCACCTTACTAGACCTGGATGGAGGTGGGCTGTCCTTGGACTTCCCACAGGTCAGGGAACCCTGATTGCTCCTCGAGCTGAGGAGGGAGGGGGACTTGATCGGGGGAGGGGGAGGGAAATGGGAGGCGGTGGCTGGGAGGAGGCAGAAATCCTTAATAAATAAACAAATTTAAAAAAAGAAAATATCAAAAAAAATAAAAAGATACTTTGAAAAAAAAAAGAAAGTAAAACAACTACCTGGAATTTCTACATTGTCTAACCCAGTATAATTTGACCTCGATTTGTATCAATGCGGAGATAGTCTTAAAGATAAGGCCCTGTAGTACTGTAGTAATTAAAATTCTTGAAACCAGGCTGTAATCCCAAGTTTGAGAACACAAAGGCAATTTCTGGAAGCCTAAAGTTTGCTTTCTCATGCTTGCTTCCTCAGATGTCAGTGAGTAGAAACAGAATTTCCCAAGTGAAGACACGTGCACGAAGCTGGGCTGTTGTAGCTCACCGTCTGTTGCTGTTTGTTATTTTAATTATCTCGGAGTCTCTATTTCAGACTGGATAGTTAACTCGACTTAAACTTGCAAGGCTTACCACATTGAAAACAGTGGTTCTACGATGATGAACGTGCAATAAGAGAGTCATCTAGTTTTACAGAGAAGGGACCACAGAGAGAGTCTCTAATTTGAATCCGCACTGCAACACCTTAGTTACTTAACAGAGAACTCTCAACAGAGGACTCTAAAATGGAGGAAAGACACTTAAGAAAATGTTCAACATCCTTAGCCATCAGAAAAACACACGTGACAGCTCATGCTATCAAGGGTGTGGAGTAAGGGAAACACTTTTCCATTGATCGTGGAGTGCAAACTTGTACTTTGGAAATCAATATGGTAGTTTCTCAGAAAATTGGGGATAAAATCCACTTCAAGAGGCAGCTATACTACTCTTGTCCATGTCCCCGAAGGGTGCGCTACCATATCACAAGAATATGTGATATCCTTGTTCAACTGTGTTCCTAGCAGCTTTATTCATAATAGCCAGAAACTAGAAACATCCTAGATGCTCCTCAACAGAAGAATGGATAAGAAAATGTGATACATTTATACAGTGGAGTATTACTCAGCTATTGAAAACAATGACATGAGGAAGTCTGCAGGCTAGTTTTATGTTCACTTGCCACAAGCTGAAGTCACTGGACAGAAGCCTGTAGGGCATTTTCTTAATTAGTGATTGATAGGGGAGAGGCTACTGTGGGTGGCCCTGATGGAGGTGCAGGCTGGAGTTTCTGGATTCTACAAGAAAGCAGATCGAGAAAACCTTAAGGAACAGCTCAGTAAGTAGCTCCATGACCTCTGAATCACACCTCGCCTGGAGTTTCTTGTTGAGTTCTTGCTGTGACTTTCTTCGCTGAGTGATAGTGATTCGGAAGTGTAAGCTAAGCCTAACAAATCATTTTCTTTTTAACTAGCTTTGGCCATGGTGTTTTATTGTAGCAATAGAAACCCTAAAACAAACATTTCATGGGATCTAACCAGAAGACCACACTATTAATATTTTCCGGTACTTACCCAGCCTTGTGTACTCTTGACCTCAGAGTGAAGAGAGTGTAAGTCTCAACTTCTGGGCGATACTTCTCAAAATATTTTTCAAACTACTTTGCTAGTCAGCCTGAACTTCTTTGAGTCTGCTCACCCACCACTGTGTGGAGAGACTGCACGGGCCGATTCCTCTCTATTGCTG
>NC_022021.1:26854287-26859525 GCF_000317375.1 Microtus ochrogaster | reverse complement strand
AAAAAAAAAAAAAGAATTATTCTCCCCTTCCAAAACACTACAATTCCCAGTAAATTCTTTAGGATTCAGGAAAGACAGGCAAAATGGGTGCCTAAATTTCTTTACGAGGTTGTAAGGAATGACTACAAACTTGGTTCCTTAAAAATTGTGCAAATTTTCTTTCTTCCTGTCTTATAGAGAGGTCAGAAGCGTGCTGTCATTTCTGCTCCTTTTTGAGTTACTAGGATAAAATTGGTTTCCATTTCACACTCAGGTTCTAGATTCATTTTTAAAATTGTTTTTTTAACCTTTAATTGGACAGTGTCTTTCTAACAGAAGTATCTCTAAGTAAAAATGAGAATTACAGAAGGGTTTCATAGTACAATCTTTTATAATTTCTTTTGATTACCACACCTTTACCTCTCATTTTCAAATATTTGAGAAACAATTTTAGGGAAAAGTCAACATTTTCACCTAAAATGGTTGCTTCACACTTCAGTAACAAAATCAAGATCTCAGTTATGTGGTTTGAACATGAAATGTCCCCATAAGCTAAAGTGTTTGTGAACATCTGTTGTCCAGATGGTGGCACTGTTTTGCAAGATTGTGGACCATTTAAGAGATGGAGTCTTGCTGCAGAAGTGATTTTCTAGGGACAGACCTTAAGGTTTCACGAACACCTCCAAGCTATCCTGTTACCAGAGCTCCATCATGCCCCAGCCACCGTGTTTTGTCCATCATGATGGAGTGTATCCCTTCTAAGTCAAAGCAAACCCTTTCCTCTTGAAGGTGCATCTTGTCAGATAATTGGTTCCAATAATGAGAAAAGTAATTTGCACAAATAAATGCATACTTTTTTCAGTAAAAATGACAAAGATAAGTTGTAGGACATAATCTTTATATGATTTTGATTTTATCTAGTTCTGAGGAAAGAATTGAAAGACCAGAGAGAGGCACATTTCTTTCCTAAGGATCCACGGACATGTCTGTTGAGTGACATGCACACAAACCAACTGAAGGAAGACTATAAGATTCTATAAGGTTTTCATAATTTTGCAAAATGAAATTAATTCTGATTATACACACTCAATGAAATAAAAGCTATGCAGTATTTTACATTTTTAGTCCTGTGTAATTGGGCTCTAAATCTGTATTCTACCTGGAACTGAATGCTCATGATAAATTTTAGGGATTCTTTTGTTTTTATCTGTATCGTATTTATTAATTATATAGAAAATATAAGAAATTCATATAAGTAAAGAAACCACTGCCAAATTACCACTTAATTCCCATGGCTTTGGTATGGAATTGTTCCTTTATTCAATAACAAAGAAGAAAATCATTTTTATAATACAGAATGAGCATAGGAAACTGTTTTCTTCTGTCCCCACTACTTACCATTTTGTTATCGTCTATCGAATCAAAATGATGAGAATATGAGAATATCATCTTCTGATTAAACTCCAATCAACCGTTTCCTTGGTTGGTAATCATGCTAATTACAGAAAGTACACTCTGAGACTTTACATCCCAAGACACTATTAAAATTCTGTTCTGTTGTTCCTTTGTACATCTGCAGGTAAATCTAGTTAAATTGGACTGATTTAGTCAACAGAGGTCTTTCTGAAGTCTTTGGGCGAGCTGAGAGCACACAAGAAGTCTTGTCACTATCAGCCATTAGCTCTTCTTAAACATATTGGGAATGTAGGTGTTTACTTCCCTAGAGGGGTAGTCTGGCCAAGTAGCAATACCACTTTTTCTCATGGGCGATAAAATCTCAAATAGCTTGGATTCCTCTCTATGTGCATATGGTACCTTTTCAATTGTTATCCGAGTGTAAGTATCAAGGCCTATTTTATTGGAAGAAAAGAAACCAGGCAAAAATAGCTAATTAACTTTTTTTTTTTTTTTTAGCTCTTCAGATAGTAAGCTTCAGAGGCACTTAAGACATTCTATCTAGACACAAAGGCTCCAGATTACTAAATATAGGGGGAAAGGCGAGACTAAGAGGCTCCAACTAAACTCAGATTTCCTCATGTCCTATGTCAGAAACCACAACTTGGATAGTGTTTCACCCAAGGCTATGGGGATAGCGCAGACAGATGGGTGCACATCCCTGCCGAATTCTCAGGCTCTTCCTCTGTTGACTGGCTGCAACTACTTGCCTCTGAAAACTTGTAAGATTCATCTCTGAGGAATATTTACAGGCAAAATTAATTAAAAATATCTCATTAGAGCATGTATGTTGTTGGTCTTCCTACTAAGGTTTTCATAAGCTTGTCAATACCGGCATCTGTATGGCGATGTTCCAACCTGCTTACTGACTAAGCCCCAAACAATCACTATTTGACAAGCTGTCTTCTACTGGGTCTCTTTAGGTCAGTATTTTTACTGGTGACAATGTCTCTAGGGGACCCACAACATACTTGATATATAGTCTATGCAAAATGTTTTGTTGCTGGCAATTTCCTATTTATAGGCTTTCTGCTTGTATAAATATTTTGTTGTGGTTTTCCCAAAGATTTATTACTATAATCATTATTCACATCCATGGAGGAGGAGGAAAAGAAGGAGGAACAAGAGACTCATACAGAGAGAAAAACAAAATGCCTGTATTGTAGCCCTTGGAATAGTATTGCCAGTCCCCCACATAGGGCATTTACTGTTTAGAACATTGACCTTTACTCTCCACTGTTTTCTGAATTATCGCCAGCACTTGCATGCAATATACCAGGTTCTCCGCGCCCTCTGATTTGCTGTTGTGTTCTGTCCTTTGGGATTCCAGGCAGACTGGAAGGAGAGAGGGTCATGTCAGGACATCTCTTACTCTTGCTTCCTCTCTGCCAATAACTTTGGAATAACACTTTGCAAAGGTCACTGGTCTTTGAAATGCTGTGGACTTTGTATGACTCCTTCTCTGCAAGGTTTTGGTAACTTCTGAAAAGATCTCACAAACTCCAGTTCATTATAATAATCTTCATGGTTCCTCTTACTGTCAAAATTAACCCTCCTCAAATCATACTTTTTCTTTTTAACCTGGCAATTGTTTGCCATCAGAGTCCTGTCTGCCACTTTCCTACTATCTTTCTGAAGTAGCGTGATCTAATGGCAGTAGATTGTGATTGTTTCTGCAAAGAATATATGAAACGCATCCCTGTGGGAGACAAACGTGGCACACTTTTAGCTGACACCCATTTAAAACAATCTTTGATGGTTAATGAAGGCTGAATATTTTTATCATATTTTGCCCTATTACATTGCCTTTTGTGGTCTTCCTCAATGAAGTCTATCTCCAAAAGAAATCTATTCTATGTTCAGTTCTGTAAGAGATAGACTTCCTGCCATGCCCCACTTAAAATATGTTATCCCAACAGTTATTGTAATAGATGTATTGTAATAGTACAGTTATTGTAATGATATAAGACAGTGGCTTTATATCTTTATAATTCATGAACACTATCTTTAGAGGAATTCAGATGACAACTATAAAGAATAATCTAATAAGGCCATAAAACACATCAAAAAGTTATACTGGTGAACTCATCAAGATGGAGAATGGCATTTTTTTCTTACTGATGTTGAATTCGGCACTGACATTCATGTTAGGCCAGATTGCTATTTGCCTAATCTTCTAGCCCCAAGATGAAGGACTAGGAAGACCTAGTGTTAAGGAGCATTAGGCCAGCCATTAGGAATTCATTAAATTAATCATATATGGTCTGTAAAAATCAACAAAGAGTTCCCAGGGATACCCAATCAATAGCCCATGAACCACATGCAGCTTATTTAATACATGATTTTTTCGTACTTGATTGTAAGGTTCTTGAATAATCTTCATTGAGGGCACGCTGTCACATTGCAGTGTCAAAGGGTTTGGCATGCTTGATACAAGAATCAATTAAAATTCCAAGTATAAAAGTTTATATTAAAATGATATGAAGCTTGATGGCATATATACAACCAACCCATGTTCCACATTCTCCCTTTCTAGGGTCGGGGCGGAGGGTCAGAGAGAAAAGAGAAGATGACATTTGCAATATTCTAACTTGCGTTCAGGCTTCCTGGGGACTGATTTTTGTATAACCTAGTTGCATATTTAAACTGCTGGATGGAAATGGATCTAAGGCTTGGGAAAACTACAAGAAAATAGGCAAGATTCAGAAAAATTCTAAGAGAACTGTGTGTTTCTCAATACTTAGGGCAAGGGATTTCTGATTAAGAGATGCAAAGGTGTAGATGCGTAGCTGGGCTTTTTTTCTTATTCTTTGGGGGCCTGCCACCCAAGTCCCAAATAAACACACAGAGACTTATCCTTACTTATGACTGCCTGGCCGTAGATTGGCTTGTTTCTAGCCAGGTTTTCTGAGTTAAATCATCCCATTTCTCTTTTACTATGTTTTGCCTCTGGGATTTTGCCTTTATTCTATATATCTTTCTTTTCTTCTTACTCAGTGGCTGGTCCCTGACATCCTCCTTTCCTCTTTTTCCTTTTTCGAACCTAGATTTCTCTTCCTATTTGTTTCTTTGCCTGGCAACCCCACCTGTCCCTCTTCTGCCTAGAGATTGGTCATTCAGCTCCTTATTAGACCAATCAGGTATTTGGGGAAAGCAAAGTAACACGGCTTTACAGAGTTAAACGAATGCAGCATAAAAGAATGCAATTCATGTTTGCATCATTAAACAAATATTCCACAGTAGAAATGAATGTAACACATCTGGAACTAATATTCCACAACACAAAGAGTCATCTATGACATGCTAAACACCACCAGGTAAACTAAGTAAGAAAGACTTTGTTGCTAGCTGACTTGCTCTAAATGAAATGTGAAGTCATTATAAAAGGATGGGAACCAATAATAAAAGCCATACGATAACAATATTTTCTCGAGTAAAAGTAAATTCATGGACAAATGCATAAAAGAGCAATTGTTTCACCTTGGGTCTATAACTCCACTTTTACTTTTCTCTAGGTTTTAAAAGGTAAAAGCACTAAAAATTAAAAATATTTAATAATTTACATATATTATATACAGATATGTAGTAATAGGAGTGGTGGGGCCGCATCCCCACCACCCCGGCCGCCTGCTAGCTTATGCCTCGAAATAATTACACGGACACTGTATTCTTTTAAACACTGCTTGTCCATTAACTCTAGCCCTTACAGGCTTATTCTCATATCCCGATCAACCCATCTCTAATAATCTGTGTAACAAATGAGGATAATGACCTCCAAATATAAACACTGTACAAATATACATT
>NC_022021.1:26842712-26854187 GCF_000317375.1 Microtus ochrogaster | reverse complement strand
AATGTTGTACAAGATGTGCACCATTTCAGCTAACCAAGTTGGGATCGTCTTGTGCAGCTGGTACCCAAAACAGGTCTTGTAGTAGCGCTATCAGTATCATAAAATGAGGAGAGCAGGAAAAAGGATTGAGATCTCTGAATGACAATGTATCTGGACAGTTTAAAACACATTGCTGTAAATTTAGAATGCTGCATTTAATTTCTGTGGCAAAGATAAAGAAAATGTATTGACTATACATGAAGGAAACTAGAAAGTAATTAAAATGTGTAACTACCAAAAGCCAACTAAACCTAGGGAATAACTACAAGTGGGGACAAATAATAATAAGACCTGTGGAAAATATATGAGAAGCAGCAGCACTGTGTATTAAAATTATTACTCCATATTAAGATTATTTATATATAAATGAATTAACTCATGAACCAAGAGGAATAGATTGACAAAATTCACTGTAGCAACAAGAGAAACAACCCAATGAACAACTGTGTGGTGTCTGTAAGAGATTTACTAAAATAATAGGATCTACTAAAGTCACTATAATTGAATTATGTAAAAGTTGAAGATGAAGGAACAGAAATATTATTCTAAGTTAAAAAAATAACAAGGAAAGACCCAAAATGTCTATATTAATATCAGAAGAAAACCGCTTTAAGTCAAAATTGTTACAAAACCCTGAAAGACTATTAAATGAAGATAATAGACAACTTACCACAAAATATAGTAAGCCTAGACATATAGATACGCTGAAGTCAGAGCTCCTTAGCTCTGGAGGCAACAATTGACACAATTGAGTGGGGAAACATACTTGCACAATACGAAGATTATTCTAGGTGTACTTGAGGAAACATTCTGCTGCTGGAATGTAGTGTTCTGGTGGCTAGGTCCGACTGTGTAATTTCTGTTGCTTTATGAATCCTCTTTGGATATTCTATTATTGGAGTCATATCATTTTTAGGCAAGTGTTTTACTGTGAAGTCTCGTCTGGTCACCAATTCACCATCCTTGCAGCCTCTTCAATATTGTGATTGTTAGAATCTGCCACCACACAACTAAAGAAAGCCAATAAATTTAAAACTATAAAAATCATAAAATTGTGAAAATGGGATAAGATTAAAAAATTGTAACAGCGAAAACACGAAGCCATGCATGGAAATTAACAACATACTTTAAGTGTCCAGTGTGCCAGAGAAGAAAAGCGCATTTAACGTCATAAAATTCCTTAAAGCAGATGAAAATGAAAACACAATATTCATAAACTTGTGGGATGAAGCAAGAGTAGTGCTAAGATGAATATTTATAGCTGAAAAAACAAGCAGAAATGGAAATGTTTCAGATCAGTCTATGTTCACGTAGCCTCAAGGGACTGGTAAGAATTGAAAGCAAGATTATCAGGAGAAAGGAAAACAATGGGAATGAAAGCAGCCAGGAACAAAACAGCTTTGCAAGAAAGCAGAAAAAAAAAATCAGGGCAACTGATAGCATTTTATTGTTAAAGTATCAACAAAATTGAGAAATCGTTATCCATGATGGAAGAGACAGAAGACTCAGAACTCTCAAAGTAGTGCAAAACAACTGGTTTTTACAGAAATTAACTGAATTATACATGGATACAAGGAATAACATCTTCCTGAGATAAGAGGCTCACCATGTAACCCAGGACAGTCTCAAACCATAGTCTTTCTGGCTTAGTCTCTAAACTTCTGGAGTAATAGACACACTACAACAAATAATTTCATGCCAATAGATAAAATGACCCACATAAGACAAACCGATTCCCAGAAATATGTAGCCCAAGAGGCAGGCCTAAGAGCTGAGAGAGACTCAGAGAATTTGGGGCACAATAGAGCCAGAAACCCACATCCTCAATAAAACTGAAACCTGGGCCACAAAAGGGGAAAGTACAGCCTGCTGCTAATACTGACACGTTAGAAATAAAAATGCTGCATGAACTTATAACTGAGATTGAGCCAATAATTTAAAAAATCCTAGAAACACAAAACAAGAAGCGAAATAACCCCCTCCCTTTCCTAAACACACATCTTCATCAAACTCTTCAAGAAATTAAGGGATGAGGGCCCAAGTAGAAGAGGGTCTTGTAAAACATCAGGCAAGGGCTCAATGGCTAGGTGTCAGATAGGAGCCGTGACCTAAACATATTCTCTCCCTATCTGAGATATCTGTGTAGGAAAGCACCTTTCCGACTGATTAAGAACTGTAGATTGGACTAGAAAGCAAGGAGATTTACTAATTTACTCTCATTCTCTCACATCAAAATAATTTCCCAAGTAATTGAAGACTCAGTAGTCTTCCTACTAAAGAGGAAGTAATATTTACTGACTGTGGAAAGATTGTTCCAAATTATAGAAAAAAACCATTCATGCCATTGCTTCCCACTATCAGAGAAGAAGGTAAAAAGAAGGCTGTAAACGCAACTTTCATGGATATCCCTTCATAAAAGTGGAACAGTGGATCAGAATCTCTTAAATAGCAAGAGCATAGCATCATAATGAGATATTCGCTATAGTTACCTTACATTTTTTTGTTCTTTGCAAGAAAAATATATTGCTGTATTTATATTATAAACTCATATAGAGAATTTCTAAAATATTACAATTTCAATGTTATCCCAGCATTCTGGTTCAGGATGATTTAATTCATGGCAATTTCATGCCATATTTCACTTACCACGCTTGGCACCAAAGATCATGTAGATGATTTAAGAGATACCCCCAAAGAAACTCATAATTTATATATAACATATCTGCATATATATCAGTATTGTTATGCAAACTTCTCATATTACTTTCTACATTGAATATTTTTTTTGGAAATGCACTATGGAGAGTAGTGGTACATGCAACGAGTTGCCAATGTACAGCAAAGGCATAGTAACAGCCTTCTTTAGGGAACTCTGCAGCAGAAGTGGCCCACAGATTACACCAGACAAAAATGAATCACCCTAATGTCAGTCAGTAATTGAATGGGTACCCAGGGAAAGACATGACCTCATATAAGTTGGCTGTTCTCTAATGTCTGTATTGACCACATCTCCTGTAACTAGACACCATACAAGATATCTCAACGAACATGCACAGCAGAAAAGAAAAATGTAGGATGCTACTTAAAATAAAATGCATGTGCCACATTCCTCAGAGCAGGTGCAGTCATTGAGGATCCTGATAGTAGAGTAACGGAAAGCAGAGTTTAGCACTCTGGATGCTTAAGAAGTGACTGCTTGTATTTAAGCCTAAGATTGCTTGAAATTGGGAAGAAATATAACAGAATACAATTGGGCTAATTATACAATATTTCATCTTTTTAGTTCTCTAACTCTGTACTGTTCCTAAAATGGAAGGGTGAGGCTCTTTGGTGTTGCCTGTTCGATGTGTGATCTTTCTTTGGTAGAGATTTCTCATAGTGCATACTTAAGAAGTGCCTGCCATTGATTTGTGTTAATTTCTAAGTCCATGTAGTGAATGATACATGTTTTCTATGGCAAAAATCTCACCCTAAATTATTACAATTTAAATATATACATATATATTTATATATATATATTATAAATAAACTGACTTAGTCCCCATGAGACTTAAGTCTTCTGACAATTTGTTTTCTGTTTTTTAACAGGGCTATCATGGCCTTTAGAATAAATAATTTCAAACGAAATAAGCTAAAGCAAAAGTGGAAATAAAAAGAAAATTCTCTCATTGTCTCTTTATTCCTCTTCCCTTCTTTCCTTCCTTTCCAGCAGGAATATATCAATATGTCATGGCATTTGTTTCAGAATTTTCACCCCTGTTCTTTGGGAACAGGAGCTATTTATTATCAATCTCACAAGAAATAAATCAAACAGAATTGATCATTACAATATCTTAGAAGTTGACGTGTTCATCTCCTTCTGCTCTATTACATTTTGGGAGAAGGCAACAGCCTAGATCATGAGTTGGATAGAAAAGAACACTGTTTTTGTGAAACACAGAAGTGACAAAACACTAAATTAGTTTTCCAGTTAGACACATGTATCAAGCAGGAAGGCAGAAAAGGACAAAACCAAGACATGTAATTATCAACATTGTAATGTCTTTTTTCTCTGTCGTGCTTTTCTTTTCCTCATTTCTCCATATTTTATTTTTCCCATGACTTCTATACATCTCTTCTATACTTTGGAGAAGCTGTAGACAGGACCTGTGTGATACAATGGTTATCAGAGTTTATGATACTTCTAGACGATTTTCAAGTTATCATTTTAAATAATTATCTTTTAAATCTACAGTGACTAGATAGTCCCCGTTAATGTATATTACAAATTTTATTTGGTTTTTGCATGTAATATCTTATCCTAGAAATATTTTTATCTCAGATATTTGAATCAACTTTACTAAAAATGTGAGTTTGAGGTGAATTATAAACCTATCATCCAAATACTGTGAAACACATATGCTTTTGTATCAATAGAAAAATATATTAACAAGATGATTAGCTTAAATTGTCAACTTGACACAATCTATAATCTCCCTAGGAACAGTATTAATGAGGGATTGTCTGTGGGGCCTTATCTTGATTGTGTTAGCAAGATTGGGTAAAATCCAGTTCACTATGGGTGGCACCATTCCCTAAACAAGGGATTCTAAATTGTAAATGAGTGGAGAACACAAGCTGAGTACTAGCATGCATTAATTCCTTTTTCTTTGGTCTTGACTGTGGATGTAATGTGGTGACCTGCTTCAAGTTCCTTGTTGTGATGGACAATAACCTGGTATGTGGAGCCACACAAAACCCTCCCTTAACCAAAGATATCACAATGATGATAATTACATGCCTTGATAATTTTTCCTTCCTTGTCTTTTTGTTTTTGTCATGCAATTTCACCACAGCAGTAGGGAATGGAATTAAGGCACTTAATCTCTGAGCTATAGGAAGCATTTATAATTAATTTTTGAAATTTTTAAAGACTATAAAAACAATATCATATGTCTTTTATGTTCACATTTATAAGGCTGGATTTTGTACATCTGTGTGAAAATAGAAAGGATTAAATTAAGGGTTTAGGTATATTCCTGAGGCGTTTAAATAGAATACATCAGTCCTTGAGTACAGAAGACATTTTGAGCCCTAAATTTCCAGGTTCATAAAATAACACCTTGATTAATAGCGTAGCTCACCACAGGGCTTTTTAGCAAATACCATTTTGGGAGGACAGATTAAACTTGGAACCCAAATATTTTTTTCCCTTGGTAGTTAACTTTACTTTATGTTGGTTGTGCTTACCAATGAATATAAAAATGTAATTAATTAAATCACTGTTTCTGAAGAGAATTTTGGAAATAAATATGTGCAAGAATTCAAATTACTCAAAGTTACACAAATGGATTTGTAGGAAAATGTCCAAATAAAAGTCTCTGAAGGAATTTTCCAGTGCAATTTTAATTCATACAAATAGGTAAAATGTGCATCATTGGAGAACACATGTCTTCTAATTCTTGCCTTCTTGGGACTACATTTGTTTTATATCTCAAAGTTAAATTATCTTATTTTCAGTTAGGGAGTTCTGACATTCCCTTAGCGCAATGACAAAGTATATGCATTCCTTTAAGAGCTGGATAAGAAATAAAAATAGAGGAGTACTCTATCATCTCTGATATCATCTATGGTAACAAAAGTTTGGGCAGATATTTAAATAAATATCCTTGAGTTCTGTTGAGATTATAAACTATAGAAAATATTTAAAATTATCTTTTGGAATTTTCCAAGAGAGAAAGTGCTTTCCCACCCTTATCGCATGTAATGTTCAATGTTATCTGGAGTTTGGGGACTAAAATAAAGAAAAAGCACCCAGAGGTCACTTAGGAGCTCAGAATTTGTGTTATGACCAAGCCAGATATCCTGTTGTTTAAAGGACATGTGTGCCACAGCACTGATTGCTCAGAAAGACCTAGAAAAGCTTCTTGGCAGGCTTCTTTCTGACCAGTGGCGTCTTCTGTGAAGCCATTCAAGGCATTCTTATAGAGGTATATTGGACATTTTATTTTCTTTTTATAGAAAGAGAAATTAATTCCCAAAGAAGTGGGGAAACTCCATGAGAATTATCCTCAGGTTCTGAAGAGAATCTGCCATCTCTTGCTTCTAGATCACTGTCACTTACATAAAGACAAAAGAACAATTTTGATCACTTGATTTTTCCAAACACTCTGGCCCAGATTTAATCTGTGAGTCCACAGAACTACGTTCTTGTAATTTTTATTGCCTAATTGTCAGCCAAGGGCATCTTGAATTAGTTGTATGACAGGGCTAAACTTTAAGCTTATCAGTTACCACTTAATTGAAGTGTAGCTTTTATTTTCTTTTTTTTTAAGATTTTTTTTTTCATGACTGGGCTCTAAGAATTTGTGAAAATAGTTTGTAAAGTGATATTTGGAAAGGGCCATGGTGGTGAGGGACACTGGTAGATCTTTCATCAGTATGAAGGAATCAACATTAAGTCAAAAATGTTGGACTGAATTGTCCATTGTCATTTCCCCATTAATGAAGAATTGATTATGATTGCTTTGATTATTTGTTTAAATAATCAAACTGTTAATTTGATTATTAACAGGAATTGATTAAATTGTTATGCTTTAGCCAGGAAACATGTCTCCCATGCCTGTAATACCATAAACTCTGTCAGCAGA
Source organism: Microtus ochrogaster (assembly GCF_000317375.1). Taxonomy (NCBI): domain Eukaryota; kingdom Metazoa; phylum Chordata; class Mammalia; order Rodentia; family Cricetidae; genus Microtus; species Microtus ochrogaster. The sequence continues at coordinate 26,847,519 of NC_022021.1, read as the reverse complement.
GAGATCAAGTTCACAAGTTCCAGCTGACTTAGAATACAGTGTTTTTGTTTTGTTTTCTCTTCCAGTTCTAACTACAAGTACGGGCCCTGCAGCATCACTAAGGGTACTACCCATTATGGAGTACTCCTAGAACCCTGCTCCTGTTATTGCAGTATGACCTGGTGTAAGGAACGGGAATGCAGATCACACCTTCATTAGGAAGATCATTTGCTCAGAAAGGAATCTCATAAATCAGATCAAAGGTAGGTCAAGGAGTAACACATCACTCTGATGGCACGGGGTTGTGCAAGTGACTTTATCAGTTGTAATTGCCAAAGAAATATACCAAATACTCTTGTCCTCCCAGCCAAGGCATTTTCCAATCTGACCTTTAAAAAAGTTGTTTTTCTCCCTTCTTAGAGTGCATGCCAGTGATATGGGATGCAGTGGTGGGGGGAGGGGAGAAGTGGAGAGAGGGAGTGGGGGAAGGAGAGAGTGGCAGAATAAATGCTACAGGCCTGAAACAGGAAAGTTTTTACTTTCTACAATATCTGATAAGATGGTTTATTGAGACAGTGTACCCAACGATTTGGCAGCATGCTATGTGCAACAGAAAGCGAGAATTTGAGAATTTGGATTTTGTTAAAATGGCATTATTTTATGTCCCTAAAATAGAGAATCCAGGTTCTGATATGAGACCTATGGATCTCACTCTGAAAATTTCATCATAATAGTCACAGGAAGAAAACCTAGATAAAAACATTACTCTCGCAATCAGTAAAACAACTGAAAACTATCTTTTGGCAGAATGTGTATTTAACAAATACTATTGAGTTTCTATCACATCAAAATGCAGGGAAGTTCAGCACAAACAATATCGTCCAAGAAACATAAGCCGTAGCTCAGGGATAGAACACTTGTTTAGCATGCACAAGGACCCAGGTTCAATCCCTGGCTCTACTAAAAAGTAAAACTGTGTTCCCTAAAGGAATGTCATATATCATTCTCTTGAACAACGCACCCTCAAATTGCAAAGAAAGGAAAAACAGCTTCAATGTCAGCATCCTACAATAAGGTAAGGGGTCAAAGTTTCCCCAATTCCCCCTCAGTAGTTACTTCAGCTTAAGCACTGCTAGTACTCTTCATCTCTTGTCCTTGATTTTCTTGCACTTTTTCTGACTCTCTACTTACTTTTATACTTGCACATTTTGGTGTTCAAATGTTGCTCAAGTACTTATAAATATACACCTTGATTTTTTATTTTATTATTTTATGTGTATAAGTGTTTGCCCGCATGTATGACTGTGTGCCTGGTACCCATGGAATTCTTTCCCGATGATACGAGGGTATCATATCCCCTGGAACTGGAGTTACAGGTGGTTGTGGTCCATCATGTGGATGCTGGAAACTGAACTTGAGTTCTCTGGAAGAGCAGAAAGGTGCACTTGACTGCTGAGCCACCTCTCCAGCCCCATAAGGATGTGCTTTTAAATAAACATGGAGTGAAATTTATAGAGCGTTTTTATTAACTAGATAAAGTTATGGCAGTACAAACAAACAGATAATTGGTAACTTTTACAGGGAGCTTTAGAAGTCCATGGCTTTGCAGCTTGTCACCCATGGTTACATCCATAAATGTTGATACCTTGTTTGGGGTTATGAAAAATGGCTAGAAGACAGAAAGCAGAAGTTTTGTCCTCATTTCATGGGCAAGAATGTACATTACTTGTGGTATAATTGTGACTTTTTCCTGGGTGGATGAGAGTTCATATGTATGATAAGAAAAGATAAACATTGTATCTATTTGAGTCTACTAATTTGCCTTCTTCCTTTGGGGAAATATTTGAGCACACATTTATATATGAAGAAATGATATACACACAGAACATCAGGACAGTACCTAAAGGGGATGCAATGGTCATTTCTCATTACACCTCTAGATAATAATGATAGATCTGATCTTGGAACTTATACCACTTGAAACCTGTGGCATATGTGCTTGGCCCAAGACTGTGTAAGCGTGTGAGCACAGCAAAGGTTACACAATTTGGGGGCCCTTACAATGTGCTATGGGGGATACAATCTCACGGTAGAATACGTCTGAAAATAATAAAGGTGTTTCACTTGTTCGTTTTTACATCTATAATACTAAATCCTGAGAAACCAGGAGAATGGAGAAACAAAGGTGACACTTGTGGTGTGACAAGTCAGGTTGGAGAAACTGATAATTCACGGGCCGCCCGTATCAGAAGATGTCTTGGGCACGAGAACATGCCTTAGTTGGCCATGTGGCGAATGGAAGGAGCACAGCCTTTAATAATTAGAGGAGTTAAAAGAGGTTCACGCTTTCCCTGAGGGGGCTCTCCCCCAAACAGAGCATCATATGGAACAGTTGTTGGATTAATATTGGTCTAAGAGTAGGCTTCTAGCTTTAAGGTAACTTCACTGTCAGAGAAGTCAAATTATACCAGAAAGCATTGCTTATAGTGGGGGAAGGAAAAGGCTAGAAGTGACGTTAAAGTCTGTCCCTTAGGAAGCACAGGACGTATAGCTGTTCTCAGCAGGCAGGAATTTGGAGGATCAAGACTGAGTGAAGAATGGAGATTAATGTTAGAGTCTGCAAACTGTGTGCTCTGTTTTAAGTGTGCTGGTGGAGTGACTCCACGTTGCCCTGATATGAGACTTAAACAAGATGTACATAGGAGGTAATGGAATTATTTCTCCTGCCACTGTGGCTATTATTCACTTATGCATGCTCTCAAATTGTGATTTGTGGTTTTAAGATATTTTAGATAACTAAAGCTTATTTTCTAAAGTCATAAAACTTTATATTCAGCAGATGAGGTTACTTTTCAGGGCTCGGCAGTACAACTTGGAAGTTTGTTTCTCATAATATGTTTTATGCAGCATTAAACCAAGATACAAAATTGGAGTCGATGATGAGAAACTGACACCATAATTTTTAGACAAAAGGCTTGGGAACTGGAACTCTGCTTCCTGTCCTGCTGAGTGTTGGGGTACTGCACAGAAGTAAAGTGAATCTCAGAGCAGATAAGTCCAAAGCCTCCTGCGGAGTATTCTGAGCTCAAACATCAGTTCAGCCCTCCAAAGGAATATTAGGACAAATACAGTTTGTCTCAACACTCAAAATCTTTTTATTATTATTGTTATTGGTTTTTCTGTTAATTTGACAATATTGTAATTGAACCCAGAATCTTGTATATGCTAGGTGAGTAGTCTACCATTGAGTGTGCCCCCAGCCAATCTTTATTTTTTATAATTTTAAAAATTTTTATAATTATTTTAAATTGCATGTATGTGTGTTTCTCTGGATATGTACATGTGAGCACAGGTACCTACAGAGTCTCAAAAAGAGCAGATGCTCCCCTGGAACTGGAGATACAGGAGGTGTGAGCCCACTGATGTGGGTGCCAGGAACCAACTTCAGGACCTCTGTGAAAGCAGTACACACTGTTAACTTTTGAGCCATCCCCTAATTTGTATTTTTTGAAGTTGGGTCTTCTTTTGCCAACGCTGAACGGGGATTGGCTATGTAACTGGAGCAGGCATTGAACTCCTGTTCTTTCTGTCCCTGATTCCTAAGTTCTGGGATCCTTCGAGTTCCATCATGCTGGACATCCCTCTTGATTTTTTAGATGAACCAGCTAGCTACCAACCAGAAAGACTGTCTTTTTCCACACTGAAGATCTTGGTGCCAAGGCAAATGTCTTTACCTAAATATTTACCTTTGTCATTTTGCTTGACTGTTTTTCTGGAATCTTTTTTTTTTAACCTTTGCCTAGTTACATCTTAATTTTTCTGCCTCAGAAATGAGGCCAAAGCCTTTCTCTGTCTTTCCTCAATTTCCCTACCTATAGCTCCACAGTAAGAAGTAAGGTTACTACTAAAACAACATTTTATTTAGCTTATTCTTTTAAAATGTATTATTTTGGAGGATCTTGTGTTTTAAATTTTATTCCTGCTACAGTAGCGATACTTGCTTGGCTTATGTAGGTCTAATCACGAAGGGATGCATGAGAAAGAAAATTGATTTTATTCATTATCCTTCTATTAATTCATTAAAAAATACACAGACAATGACCAAGATGTCTGAAACCAGCAACAACTATTTTCAATTCTCTTTTTAACCCATCTAAAACATATAATTAACTCCTCAAGTTTATTTTATTTCAGTTCTTATTGCAGAAGTTAGCTTGACTGTTCACAATCTCTCAAAATGAAACACGATGGCTGGGATAATTAATTGTCCTCTTTTTTTGTCCTGTTGGTTTGGTTTCAGAATCACGTGACTCAGTATTAGGGTCAAGAGGATATTAATAACACATGCAGAATTTTCTGTCAATCATTTGGCAGCTAACATACATTGTGCTTACTGCAAGTCAGCCTCTACTATTAAAAATTACATGTGTTAACTTAGTTTTCACAAGAATTCCACGAGTAGATACTATTATTACTTGTATTTTATTACTATGATAAAAAAGGCACATAAAAACCAACTTGTCCAAGGATGAAAGTCTATAGTCTTTAGCCACATAAGTAGAATAATTTATTAAATTATCTTACAGAAAATTAGTAGTAAGGCTGGCATTTAATGCCAGTCCCTGCAGCTGGCATTGCCTGTTGGTATACAATTCTTGGAGTTTCTTTTTTCCTCCCTTCCTCCCTCAAATCAAGATCTTACTACCTAGTTCTAGTTGGCCTGTACTTACTCTCAAGACAAGGCTGACTTTGAACTCACAGAGTCCATTTGCCTCCTTGTCCCAAGTGCTGGGATTAAAAGTGTGCACCACAGGAGACCACTTCCTAC
>NC_022021.1:26838369-26841338 GCF_000317375.1 Microtus ochrogaster | reverse complement strand
AGGGAGGGGGACTTGATCGGGGTAGGGAAATGGGAGGCAGTGGTGGGGAGGAGGCAGAAATCTTTAATAAATAAATAAATAAATAGAAAAGTTAAAAAAATAAATAAAAGTGTGCATCATTATGCCTGGCTCCTTGGTATTTATTAAAATTATATTTATTCACGGGTAGGAAGCAATGATACAGTGTGAGTGTGGAAGTCAGACAACAACATGCTGAAGTCAGTTCTCTTTATCAGAGGGTGGTGAGGCTTGGCTAGAGGAGACAAGTTATGTTTAGCTATCTCCCATGTTCTTTCTAGGTGTTGTGAACTACGAGTCTCTGACTTAAGACAGGGCGGATCTGTGAAGGATTTCAAAACGCTCTTTGGCATGTATCATCAGGGAAGGTAATTCCCTAAGGAAAAGGCGAGTTGTTGTTGTCTCTTCGGTTAAGGAGAAATTGAATCATTGGACTTTTAATTATACTTCCCATTTCCAGTTTTGGATGAGGCGGGCACATACTTTCCTACACTTTAAATGTTAGTGTTGGGCAATGTGAAATTGGTTGACTTTTTTTTGTCAAGGGAAAGAGGTACAGTGATGAGTATTATTGTAAGTTCATGTTAGTTCCTTTTCCAAGAACCTAAATTTAACTCTATGGTTTTGGTAAATCTAATAAACGGCATGAGAACAAATGGAGCAAGTTATTCTGGATGTGCACAAGCAAAGCATTTCCACAGAGCGGAAAACACCGCGTTCCCACGCTGGCCTCCAACCCATTCAAGGTACAGAAATGGTAAGTGATCTGCCTTACAACTGAGAAACGTATTCATGGCTTATTAGAATTATACGTGATGAGATCCAAGTTCAGCCAATGTCATTTATTTTTGCTCATAAAATGTCAAGGGTGGGAGGAAGGAGATGGAGAAATTCAATCAGAGAAATCCAACTCAGAAAATATACACACTGCATTTTCTGTAGGGATACCAAGCCACTTAAAGTGCCACTGCCTAACGGACAGTGAGTTTGCATGCTATGTTTTATCAAAATCCATAGAAATAAAGAAAAGACGATTGTCAAAAGACCAATCAGATGAAGGGGACAAATGAAAAGTATGAATGTTATGGGTGCTAAGGACTTCTCACTAGATCTAATTTAACATTTTTGTGTGTTACCAGTTAAGTACAGACTTAAACATCCATGTTTTTCTATTTCAGATGCCCTTTTAAAACTTAGCAGTAATAAATCCTACCTTTTTTTAAGCATCTTTAAATTTCTGGATTTATTTTTCCACTACAAATTCCTTAGGAAATTTCCTTACTGGTGTTTGTTATCCTGGCAAGAATATGTAAAACTCGTATTATTGATCACTATGAAGGCCCTTGTCCATCCTCCAGCCATCACTTCTGCAATGTTTTGTGTTAATATTATACATCAATCTTTTGATAATTATTTTTTTTTGCTTTTACACTAAAAGTATATGTTCATCTTTGATCTTTTATGTGTCTCTATGTGGATTTTATGATTATGTTTCTCATTTTTTGTGAGGATTTGGGTTGGAACTTTGATGTAGATTATGTTGATTCTGTAGGTTGATTTTAAAAGGATGGTCATTTTCACAACATTAACCAAACCCTTCCAATCCATGTGCAGGACAGAAAGTATTTCCATCTTTAGGTAGCTGCTTCAATTTTCTTCTTCAGTGTCTTAAAGTTTGCATTGTACGAATCCGTGGTCATGTTTATTTGATTGTTAAGTGGGCCCAACTCCTGTAATTGATTAGGTCATCGGCCCAGGGAATAACCTAATACTATTATTTTGCTAAACAGACAAAGCATTAAGTTGCCTTTTAGTCTTTATGCACATAGATTAGTGCATCTCTCCACCCCAGTTGTCAACACTGTGACCCACAGCTAGTCAACATTCAGAGAATAAGAAACTGTGTGTGGACATCTACACCATATATATATACACCTCCCCCTAGCTTCAGAGGTCATTGTAGAAGAGGAAATCAAAGAAAATAAGAGTAAAAAATATCAAGTATTTAAATTCCAAGATGCCACTCATCTGTGTCTTCAACCAACCTAGTATGGTGGCATTATAACACCAAAACCTCAAATTTTTTCTTTCCCTTAGCTTTGTTGCAGTATTATTGAGAAGTATAGGTTATATTCATTTAACATAAACCAAGGGATGCTTTAGTTACATGTAGCTCTAAAGACATGATCATAATTGAGCTATTATCATAATCATTGAATACTTATAATTTTAATAATGAAATCACTTAAGGTAGATTTTCCTTGAACTCCAGGTATGTCATATATTACTAGGAAGCACTTTTAGCCATACTGTACATTTGATCTTATATTGGAAGTTTGTAGTCTCCATTTTCCCATCCTATGACCTTAAGCAATGGTTGTTTACTCTGTTTTTGTGAGTTTGATGTTAGGTTTCACATGTGAGATAATGTAGAATTAATCTGTGTTTTCTTAATTTTACATGGCAAAATGTTCACAGGAACCACTCATCTGTGGCAAGATATTTTTAAAGGCTAACTGGCATTTCACTGAATTGCCTCTGTGTATATAGTCATACTTTCTTTATATATATAAATATTCTCACATAACACATTAATTATCACATTTGAACAGATATGTATATTTATCATTATCTATTTATCCTCTGATGCACACATGTTGTTTTCACATTATCTATTGTAACTAATGCTGTGATATAGTTAAGAGTGAAGATACACTTTTGAGATATTAATTTCAATTCTTTTGGATATCCACCCAAAAGTGGGATTGATAGATCAAATGGTATTTTTGTTTTCAGGTCTTTTGGGGGAACCTCCACATCTTTTTCATTAATGACTATACCAGTTCCATCAACAGTGTACAAAGGGTCCCCTTTCTCCATTCTTTTGTAAATATTCATTACAATTATTTGACTTTTAGATGATGGTATCCTAAGAAATGTAGAATAAAAAA
>NC_022021.1:26818873-26837694 GCF_000317375.1 Microtus ochrogaster | reverse complement strand
ACCCCTCTATGGCCTCTGCATCAGTTCCTACCTCCAGCATCCTGACCTGTTTGAGTTCCAGTCCTGACTTCTTTCAATAATAAACAACAATATGGAAGGGTAAGACAAATAAACCATTTTTTCTACAATTTGTTTTATGGTCATGCTGTTTCACCACAGCAATAGAAACCCTAACTGAGACAAATTGATACCAACACATTGAGGTTGGCTGTGACCGACCTGACCATGTTCTCGGGGAAACTGCGAAAGGACTTTGGAACTTTGGGTTAGAAGAGTCAGGTAGTGTTAAGAGCTCTGTGGGAACCTGGGAGATAAGAAAGTTGAGAGCAGTGCAGAGGATGGAGGTCTGACTTGCAAAGTTCAGAGGGAACTTTAAGGACTCTGTCAAGGCCATTTGTTATTTTGAATCAAGATTCTGTGGCTCTGGTAGCTGGGGCTGAAGATTCAGCTGTGATGAAACAAGACCCCAGAGCTACTGATGCTAAACCTCTATGTTACCGAACAGTTGATGCGTCTCGGCCGAAGCTGAGAAATCAGTGGTGATTAAGAAGATGCTGGCATCACTGAGGTGAAATCTTCTGGGAAGTGTTTCCTGAGAGCACAGAGTATCTGTGTTCTAGAGGCAGCCATGGCTGTACCTCATGTTGCCAGCAGGACTTGGTAAAGTGTAAATATCATTCAGGTGGTACTGGATTTGAAGGCATGAAGGGGTCATGGAGAGCAGCTGAGACTTGGAACTGGGAGAAGCCAGGAGAGGCCACTTGTGAAGGTGCAGCCTCAGTGGCAGTCAAAGACCCAGGACTGAAGGGGTCATGCCCAGAAGGGGAGGCTTAGCACCATGAAGAGAGTCTACGGGAAGCTATTGGTAAAAGTGCAACCCAGTTGTAGCAAGGGATCCCAGTATTTTGGAAATGGCAGAACCATGGGAAAACCACCAAGAACAGTAGCAGCAGGGAAGTGGATCCAGCCAGAGCCAGAAGACAAACTTGGTAAACTGAAGAGGGTAAAGCAGGAGATATGACCCAAGCCCTTTGGAGGAGTCCAAAAGATCGCCAGTGAATCTCAGAAAATGGGGGCCACTGAGTTACTTATACTGCTGGAGTTTGGTTTTGCGTGGTTGAGTTTGTGACAGTGTTCTTGTTCTTCAATCTTGCAGAAGGTATTTGATTTCATTTTGATTTTTAAAGGAGCCCACAGTCAAAAGACTTGAACTTTTAAAAGACATTGGGTATTTTTTCTCATCATTTTTTTTTCATTTATTATTTAGTTGAAATTTTACCTACCAATCCCAGTTCCCACTCCCTCCCCTCCACCTGCTTCCTCCACCTTCTCCCCATGTCACCCCACACCATCCACTTCTCAGAGAGGGTAAGGTTTCCCATGGGGAGTCAATAAAGTCTTACACATTGCTTTGAGGCAGGACCAAGGCCCTCTCCACTATATGTAGAATGAGCAAGGTATCCCTCCGAAGAGAAAGGGCTCCAAGAAGCCAGCTCAAGCAGCAAGGATAAATCCTGGCCCCACTGCCAGTGGCCCCTCAGACTGTCCCAGCCGTATAACTGCCACCCACATTCAGAAGGCCTAGTTTTGGTCGGTCCTATGCTAGTTTGCCCACTGTCAATTCAGAGTCAGTGAACTCTCATTAGCTCAGGTAAGCTGTTTCAGTGGGTGTCCCCATCATGGTCTTGATCCCTTTGCTCATATTATTGCTCTTCTCTTACTTTGACTGGACCTTGTGAGCTCAGCTCAGTGCTTCACTTGAGGATCCCTGCATCTGCTTTCATTAGTTTCTATGGATGAAGTTTCTATGACGACAATTAAGGTAGTCATCAATTCCATTGCAGGGGAAGGCCAGTTTAGGCCCCCTCTCCACTATTGCTTAAGGTCTTAACTGGGGTCATCTTTGTGGATTCCTGGGAATTTCCCTAGTGCCACGTTTCTTGCTAGCCCAATAATGGCTCCCTCAATCAAGATATCTCTTTTCTTAATCTCCCTTTCTGTCCTTCCCCCATCTCGACCATCCCATTCCCTCATGTGCTCCTCCTCCTTTCTCCCTTCCTCCTTCCCTTCTGCCCTCCCTTTCCCCCACCCCCATGCTCTCAATTTTCTCAGGATATTTTAAAGAGACTGAAACTTTAATATGGTTGCATTTGTAGAGGTTGTGAGACATTTAAAATGTTATGATTTTAATTGTGAGATCTCTGGAAGGAATAAGGAAGGGTTATGGCTTCTTAGTGATGTGTTTGTATGACAATTTGACAAGGGGTGAGTTATAGTATCTGGTTTTGCATGTCAACTTGACACAAGCTAGAATAAACAGAGAAGAAGGAGCCTTGGGAGATCCAGCTGCAGGGTATTTTCTCAATTAGTGGTCAATGGGAGAGAACCCAGCTTACGGCAGGTGGTGCCATTATTGCACTGGGGATTCCTGGGTGCTATAAGAGAGCAGGCTGAGAAAGCTATGAGAAACAAGCCAGTAAACAGCACCCCTCCATGGCCTCTGTACCAGCTCCTGCCTCCAGCATCCTACCCTTTTTGAGTTCCTGTCCTGACTTCCTTTAATAATGAACAGTGATATGGAAGGGTAAAGCAAATAAACCCTTTCCCCAAACTTAATTATCATTGTATTTCCTCACAGCAAAAGAAACCCTGACTAAGACACTCAGCCATCTCCTTAGCCTTGACTGCTATTTTTTCCTTTGATGACTGCGATTGGGAAATTTCTCACACATTATAGACCTTCAATGATCAGAACAACTAAGAGCTAGCACAAAACGAGATGTATGAAGCCATGGAGCATAGGAAAGAGCACAGAAATAAATCCATAAGTATACAGTCACTGATTCTCAACAAGGATGCACAGAATATATAATGAGAAAAGGATAAACTGTCAGAGTAATGACGCTCGTAACTCTGAACATTCATACACAAAACAATGAAATTGGACCATTAGCTTATATAATACACACAAGGCAACAGAAACGGATTTAGATTTAATTATAGGGCTGGAAACCACAAACATTCTAAATGAAAACATTGGGAAAGCTACACGACTGGCCTTGGAACTGATTTTACAAATATTATTTCCAAAAGAACAGGCACTACAAAACAAAAATAAATAAATAGTACCCCATTATACATATGTTTCCGAGATATTATAATTTGACTTTTTGGTATCAGTCACCCTAATAAGCGTAAAAGTGTAGCTTTTTTTGCCTTTGATTTGCAAGATTTTTTTAACAATGTGTGTGTGTGTGTGTGTGTGTGTGTGTGTGTGTGTGGTGTGTCCATGTATGAGTATGCCTGAAATTTAACTCACAGACCTTGAAAAGACATCCAACATATTGAATGAAATTATTTTAAAGCCATTTGTCCAACAGGACATTAGTATTTAAAGCATAATATCTAAAATTGCAAATATCAAGAGAGTTGCAATTAGGCAGGCAAAACACAGGTAGATAATTGTGCAAAGCTGATTTATGAGTTATCAACTGGGAAATGAAGGAGGACGTTAAAGCTCTGTTTGCCAATGGTTTCACTCATATCACAAATCAAAGCACTATTTTACTTGCCAAAAGCAAAACATTGTTGATTTTGCCAACTAAAATCAGCCTCAAAATGGCTTTTCATTTAGCTTCAGAGGTACACTCCCATCTAATCTGAGAAATTTCTTCTCTCGTGACCATTGGACAAGTCAGAGGAACACAAGGAAATCTTTGAAAGATGGAGGTGAGATGTTGCTAATTACATTTGGAATGGAAATAAATGCTAGTTACATTTAGGCATGGAAGGAAACTGGGAATGAAATAATACTTACCATGACTTTTAGTTTTACTGGAGAGCCTAATATTATTTTGTCAATGGAAGAAAATATTCTTATATTTTAGGGTGGGGCATGACATGGTCTCTACAGTATTTGGTTTGCCTGTCTTCCTCCCCATCCCATTCATGGCCAAAGTGACTCAGTGTGCAGCAGCCTCACTACAAAGTGGGCTGATTTGGCCAGCAGGTCATCACGAGAGTTAGCTTAAGAGCATTCTGAGGCCTGAGAAAACAGCCAGCTTGCATGACTTGGTTGGGTGACTTCTTCCTGTTTGCTGATGAATGTTTGCATGTTTGACTGAATGTGGTTTAAGGGTTGCTTCCATCGTAACAAGCCTCCCGTTGGTAAGAGGCACATCGTGTTCTCTCACTGTTGGATGCCTTCCACACAAACCAAAACAAAACTGAAAACAAAACAACAAAAAAACGCTTCCCAGTTTCTAAAAGGCAAAATTGGCTTTTGTTGGTCTGCCTCTGTAAGATTTGATCACTGACTGGCCATTCGAACATTGTGTTCTCTGGATGCTCTTCCCACAATTATACACTAACCACTCAAAAGAAACTTTACTGACCTCTTAATAATGAGATGCTTCCTCTGGCTTCAGACCATTTCTATGACAAAGTAACTGATTTATGAAGATCGTGTCTGGTATATGGGTTTTGTTTTAGTTATCTTCTTTCCTGAGTTGTGAGGGTGTTTCAGACACACTAAGAATCTGATTCAAAAGCTTGTGTAGCCATGAAATTCAGCCAGTGTGTTTTACCCAGGATGAGTTGGTGTGGTCCTAAAGAAGATCTTACCTGCTTGTGTTTTCAGGAAGCAGCACTGTAGGCCCCTCACCGTTCTTCTGAGTTCTCTCCTCAGCCCTGTGGGCAGCAGAGGGCAGCAGTGAACTGCGCATTGACTTCTCCCAAACACAAACTAAATCAGTATAAAAACAATAATTTAAAACTATACCGAATATGTCCAACGTTGAATAGTATATTTTCCTCCACTGAATAAAGGAAAATTTCCTTAGGCCACCCCTATATATAATTGCTAACTTCTGACCTCAGACTCAAGTTCAAGCATATATTCAAATATATACTGTTGTTTTGTGATTATATGTTCACAGGTCATATGTGAACAAAATAATGATGATTCTTTGTTTTCTAGGAAAAATATAATTCAAGGAGATGTTAAAAAATAATGTATATTAGCTTTAGCTATATATGTTTTGTGATTAAAAATTGGATCTTCAAGGAAACTTGTTCTCTATGATCGTCCTTTTAAGTAAAGTAAATGAGATGTTTCTTATGAAGAATGGTAATATGAATGAGAAATTACCCTCATAGGCTCTTATATTTAATCAATGGAACTTTCAGGACAGGAAACTTGCTTGAGAAAGTGCGTCACTCAGGGGAAGGCTTTGAGAGTCTCTAGCTTGAGAAAGTGTATGACGGGAGGGGGAGGGCGCTTTGAGTGTCTACAGCTTGAAGAAGTGGGTCACCGAGAGAGGGCTGTAAGAGTCTCTAGCTGAGAGTCTATCACCTTGTTCCTCTTTCAGGTTGTTGTCTGGGCTTTCTCTGCGATATTGCCTTCTCAGCTTCCGGTTCTTGTGTACCCGGCTGCCTTCTCTCCCATTAACAGCGTTCCCCTCTGGATCCAGAGGTCAGATTAATCTCTTTATTTTATAATTTGCTTATGGTCATTATATGTCATCACAGCAACAAAAAGTAACTAATACACCAAATAATGACACCTATGGAACTTAAATATAAAATTATGCACTAGAAAAACCCTTGCCCTCCCATTTATTAGAATCTATTTCGACGTACTTTAGCTTTGTTAGCTTCAGAATTTTGCTTTTTTCAGTTATTTTGTGAGATGACAGACATACATTGCCATACCTGTATAATTTAAACTTTTTAGTATTTTTTTACTCAATAAAAGGTATATTTCAAAAGGAAAATTTAATCTATTTACTTTAATCACACAGGAAATTATCTGTCTAACATTAAATGTCTTCTTAAAAATCAGAATTTTTCAGTCGCTTTCATCTCAACAAAGAATGCTTGCATCAATCCAAATTCTGGTTGCCAATCACATATGCTTTCCCTTACACAGCTGGAAAACGCAGCTATTTGAAAGTCTTGCTAACTATTCTTCCAACACGAATTCTGCTGTCCCCTCCATTCAGCACCTAATTCATCATTATTTCTCACTTCGATGCTACACGCCTCTGTATTGATTCCTCTTATGGATTTTGCACTAAAACCACAATTTTTATCTTACTAATATAAATCATATTATGAAATTCTTGTGCTTAAAACCTTTCTATGCATTACTATTACAGTTTAGCCTACATATAAAATGTACTTATTCACACATATATTATACATTTCCCTTTGTATCCCAACCACCCTCAGGACATCACTCTCTCTGTGTCTTCTCTCCATCCACACTACCCTGTTAACATTTAAAATGTCAAGTTCACTCTTCATTCAGGATCTTTGTCCATGCCTTTTCACTGCTAAAACATTCTTTACTCCAGCTTTTTAGATCTCAGCTTCCTTTTACAGATGATGCCTCAGTTCCTGGGATCTGTAGCCTATAAGGCTTTCTTCAACTGTTCTGTGTGAGTAGACCACTCTCCACCTTGCTCTTCTGCTCTGTCACAATGACAGTCATGTTGTAGAAGATATTCCTGAAGTTACTACTAGACTGGAATTGCATCAATTTAGTAATTTTCATATATTTCATTGTGACAGTGTATATGAGAAAAGATAATTTGTTAAGACAAAAGACAAAAAACACCCCCTAATGTTTGCAGTGCAATATTTCTCTAGAAGACATTTTGGCTGTTAGAATATTTTGAATACAACAATATGATAGAGCAGACAGGTAAGACTAGTCTATACTTGGCTTTTTACATAGGTCCTAGGAATTGAATGGTATCCTTAAGCTTGTATGATAAATATTTTATTACCTAAGTTATGTTCTCAGCCCTGTTTGTCCCATTTCTCAGTTGGTCTATGCTATCATTAAGAATAAGGGTTCCTTGTAGATTGGAATATGAAATCCTCATCAGATGAATAATTTCCCAGCATTCCTCCCATTCTAGAGCTTATCTTTTTTAATTTATTAAGATTATCTTTTTATACACAAAAGTTTATTTGTTCAGAGGAAGAAAGGGAGCGATTTGTGCATGGAGAGGTTAAAGCACAATTTGCACAAGTCAGTTCTTTCTTTCTACCATGTGGGTCCCAAGGATTGAACTTGGTGGCAAGTCCTTTTAACGGCCAAGCTGTTTCACAAGTACAAAAGCCTTCAATTTTGATAAAATCTAATTTGTCTAATTTTTCTTTTATTTCTTATGATCTTATATATTTTGAAGAAACTATTGCCAAATTAGGGTTGCAATTACCGTAATATTTTATTTAAAAAGTTTGACCCTCTCTAGAAAAAAATCTTTTTTTTTAATTTTTTAAAATTTATTTATTTATTAAAGATTTCTGTCTCTTCCCCGCCACCGCCTCCCATTTCCCTCCTCCTCCCCCCATCAAGTCCCCCTCTCTCTTCAGCCCAAAGAGCAATCAGGGTTCCCTGCCCTGTGGGAAGTCCAAGGACCACCCACCTCCATCCAGGTCTAGTAAGGTGAGCATCCCAACTGCCTAGGCTCCCACAAAGCCAGTACGTGCAGTAGGATCAAAAGCCCATTGCCATTGATCTTGAGTTCTCAGTAGTCTTCATTGTCCACTATGTTCAGCAAGTCCGGTTTTATCCCAGGCTTTTTCAGACCCGGGCCAGCTGGGACTTGGTGAGTTCCCGATAGAACATCCCCATTGTCTCAGTGTGTGGGTGCACCCCTTGTGGTCCTGAGTTCCTTGCTTGTGCTCTCTCTCCTTCTGCTCCTGATTTGGACCTTGAGATTTCTGTCCGGTGCTCCAATGTGGGTCTCTGTCTCTGTCTCCTTTCATCGCCTGATGAAGGTTAATATTCAGGAGGATGCCTATATGTTTTTCTTTGGGTTCTCCTTATTTAGCTTCTTTAGGATCTCTAATTATAGGCTCAATGTCCTCTTTTTCATGCACATATAGTCAAATGATATCAAAATGTCTGTTTACAACCTAAGTAGCTCTTTTGATTGACTAGACCTAGGTTTGGCTGCTAAGTTCTTCACTTGGTAGTTCCTCCTCAAATTTAGCTGTCTGAGATGAAGTTCATGATCTCCCCACTGACCTGCAAAGCTTGTCATCTTGTTGAACATACATAGAAAATGTTAAGTATATTTAAACCTGAGCAATTGTTCTTCTCTAACATGTTCTATTTGTTGTGGTTTGAATATGCATGACTGCCATAGACTCTTATGTTTGAATGCTTGGGCACTATTAGGAAGTATGGCCTTGTTAGAAAAAAATGTGCTACTGTGGAGGCAGGCAGGCTTTAAGGTCTCATATATGCTCAAGCCACATCCAGTGTATCAGTTCATTTCCTGTTGCTTACAGATAAAGATGTAGAACTCTCAGCTCCTGCTCCAGCACCATGTCTTTTTGCATACCACCAAGAAGATAATGGACTAAACCTCTGGAACTGTAAACCAGCCCCAGTTAAATGTTTTCCTTTATAAGAATTGCCATAGTCATGGTGCCTATATACATTTATCTAATACTGGGACACATTTAGAGGTCTTTTTTAAAATCTGAATCTATCATTATTCTGTGTTTGTAATTATTTTCTGACCAGAAGCACCTTTTTCTTTTCTTTTTTTTTTTAAATGCCAAGTATGCATGACTAGGGCCAACATGGCCCTGCCTGCTTGCTCTGCCTAGTCCAACATGGTGGAGACATGTTTGCTGCCTCTGATAGCCTGGTACATTACCCCCATTTTAGGTACACAGGGGGTCTATGTTGCCATTAAGGAAATTTTAGCACTCTGCTCAAAGACCCCATTAAAATGCACAGTAGCTGGACCTCCCAGAAAAAAAAAAAGAGCCTCTCATGATGGCAAATCGGGAAGCCTTCTTAAAGGAGCCATATAATTTTTGCTGCTACCACTGAGTCGGGAAGCCTTTTCTTAAAAGAATCGTGCCTCTGCTTGCTTCTAGTAAACAGAGCCCATCTGAGAAAATGCTGCTACCAAAAAGCCATGATTAACTCTGTTCTTTTGTGTCTAGAATTCTTTTTAAATCTTTCTCAAATTTTACATGGATATAGTCAACCACATTGGTGTGCCAGTTTGTTGGGGGAGGCTGCCCATTCATTTCTCAACCAGCCTGATTCGAAACAACCATGCAGAAACTATATTAATTAAATCATTGCTTGGCCTATTAGCTCTAACTTCTTATTGGCTAGCTCTAACACCATAAATTAACCCATCTTCATTGCTCTGGGTCCCACCACACGGCTGTGGCTTACTGGCAAGGTTCTTTCACATCTGTCTCTGGTAGTGGCTACATGGCTTCTCCCTGACTTTGCCTTCTTCCTCCCAGCGTTCAGTTCAGTCTTCCTGGTCTAGCTCTATTCTGTCATATCACAGGCCAAAGCAGCTTCTTTATTTATTAATCAGCAAAAGCAACACATATACAGAAGGACTTCCAACACAGAGTTTTTTCCTCACATAATATATCCTGGTTATGGTTTTACCTCCCTGTACTCCTCCCAGTTTCCCCACACACCCCTCCACCCTTATCCAGATCCACTACCTCTGCCTCTCAGAAAACAAAGAGGCTTCTAAGGGTTAAATAATAAATTTTGCCTTATTGAATATTTAATATGCTTTACCTCTTAACTACAAAACAGAAATTACATGAGCATACTGCAATTTCTACTATGTTTTATTATTAGATATTTGAATATTATATACTGCTAGAATTTTTCCTATAAAAACAAAAGGTAATTCTCATAGTACTTGATAGTTTTTACAATTACTGACTTATAAAATCAATTCTTATTTGTTTAATTCATAAATAAAAGATTACAATTTGACATTGTAATCACACACATTTATCAAAGGCACATATATCTTATCATGCTTTATCATAAACAATTTTAGGCCTAATAATATAAATTAATTGTAAAAAACAGCAACAGTCTATAATTAGTATACATAAATATGTATATGCCATATTATTCATACGTTTTCATCTTTTAACCATGACTGATTTTTTTTAGTTATCTCTCTTTCATGGTATGAATAGAAGTTTTATATTTACTGTATATTAATCTAAACTGATTGTTGACAGTTGTCCAAAGCTAGGGGATTTGTGGCCAATCCTAATGATCTAATACAGAACTTAATTTTTGGAAGAAGAAAACCAATAGCAGCAAGTTTCCTCTGACTCCTGCTCAGGCCTCAGGATAAGTGTGCTCGTTCACCAGTATAATCAGTATACAAATACATATAAGTTATTAGATTACTAAATATATTTTCAATAGAGTATGCTGATACTGAAGTTAAGATTTTATATTTAATATATATTACATATGTAGAGTAAAACTGTTTACAAAAATTTATGTTGGTAAAATACAATGCATAAAATAATGTGATTTTCTATAATGTCCAGAGACTATTGAGTTAAGCGTGAAAAAGAGAAATGAGTATAATTGATAGTTATTTGATGTTTCTTGAAAGGGTCACCTTGGGTATTCATCTCAGCACCTGAATAATTGAATCTCATAGTGGCCTATTATCAGTAAATATTTTAAATAATAAATCATGTAGGAATTTAATTAGGCCTTCCTTCAAAGTCATTTTTGGCATGTAATTCAGATGTTAAAAGAAATAAATGAAATTTATATAATACAATCCCTTCAACTACCATCAATTATTAATTTTAATGAAAATTACTTCTTGAAGCAGATAGATATTAAAATGAAAAATAGCAATAGCACCGATTGACTTTCTAATGGTATATTTCAATTTTATGCCATGTAAATAACTATTCTTTTCTTTAGGATGTACATTATTTGTTATTTACATTGCTTTTATCAATTATATACTAGGAATATTCATGATAATAGAATACAAATCATTTTAGACATATAGTGTGTTACCACAGATAAAACAGTACTGAGGTTATGGAAATATTTTTTCACAATGAAATATGAAAGACAATAAATAAGAAACTTTATAAAAAGTATTTTATAAAACTCAAATTCCTCCAAGGATGTAGAACAGGTAGATGTTCATGGTCAGAGGAGTGCCACCCTCTGAGGGACGTACAAGGCACCAATCTGCTTGTGGGTGGACTAGGTTGGATTTTTTACTTAGAGAATGAGTTTTTCTAAAGGAAGCATGTACCTGGCTTCTCTATGCTTGAAATAGCATGTGCTGTTCATAGCTCTTGTATGTATTCCTGTCATGTGATCTCATCTGATATATTATGTCACAATGTGAGGTCCTTGAAAGAAGTGGCTTCCAAAGCATGGCCTCTTAGTCTCTAAGTGGTGTGTTGAAATAAATCTTATTTTTATGAGGTACTCAGTATTAATGATTTTGTTATAGCTACACAAAATTCAGTCAGAAATAAGCCTCACATATTAAGCTATTGCTTATACCATTCTATTAGTATAGTAAGAACAAAAATTATATTGCTATTGTCTAACTTCTGAAAGCATGGGTTCTTATGAAAACACACCTGAAACCATTAATAAATGCTTTTTTTTTATGATGTTCGCCCTGCAGTAGTTAACCAATTTGTTGAACATAGTCATGTCAATGCAAACCATGAGTTGTTTTTTGACCTTCTGCTTCTGACTTCTGCTATCATTATCAGGGGACATTAACTCATGTTAAGACATCCTCTTATGTAAATAGATATAGCAGAAGCAGAAAGCAGAAGTTATTGTTACTGACTGAATTGCATGCCCCAAATTCATATGTTGGGATAGTAACCTCAGAGTTTAGTCTTATTTGAAGACTGAAATTTAGAGAAGCAGTCAGTTTATGATGAATTTGTCAGGATGGACCTAGCAGATATGTTATTTATTTATTTTTTTAACCAAAGCTGAATTTGGCTAAAGATGTTCATGTAAGAGTGATGTGCAATGCCCTTCTGTATACTGTAATTATATTTTATTACCATTGATTAATAAAGAAGATGATTTGGCCAATACCCAGGCAGAATTTAGGCAGGAAGTAAGTCCAAGGAAAGATTAAGGAAAAAAAGAAAGTGGAGTCTGGGAGATGCCAGCAACTGTTGGGGAAGCAAGATGTGAGGTAATGAGTCATGAGCCTCGTGGTAAAATATAGACTAATAGAAACTGATTAATTAAAGTTGTACAAGCTAGTTAATAACACACCTGAGCTAATAGGACTAACAATCTGTAATTAGTATAAGTTTCTTTGTGGTTACATGGGACTGGGCAGCTGAGAAACGAAAGCACAGTCTCCATTTACGTAGGAGGATGTCGTACATGAGTTAATGTTCTCTGATAATGAGATCAGAAGTCAGAAGAATGCCTCTTCAAGCCTAGGAGCTTTAAAATTCACTACACAGTTGCAAGAACCTGGAAACTCATGTCCCAGAGACCGCTCTTCACAGTCCTCAGGATTCAGATCCTGTCATTCTGACCTACAAGGCTATGGGATAGTATGTGTCTGCTGTTTGGAACATTATGTTTGCTATACATTCCTGTGTCTGCCTTAGCAGACTAGCATGGCCGTATCTAACGTCTACTCTTTAAGGAGTCTGTTAACCTCTAGGAGGAATTTTAAAGCTTGATTTCCCTTCACTGCTCTGTGTGAGGAGAAAGCTTACAGAGAAGGGTCAGATGGAAGGCCGTGGTGGGCTGCTGCTTTCCTGGGGAACTGTGGGAAGGTGTACAGCTGTGGAGGCTAAGAATTCCAGCCTCTATTTTTTTTAATCATTGTTTTCTGGGTTAACCTTTGGGATTATTTGTCTCCAGAGTACCAAGTAGGGGATGAAAATCATTCTACTTCTGAGGAGCCGGAGAACATGCTGCAGGGAGAAGAGGGTTTAGATTGGTTCTGGCAAGTCCTAGGAAAAGCTTCTTTTCCCAGTGTGTATTTCTAACCCACCAATCCCCCCTTTTAAGATGTGTTTTTCTTATTTCTTGGCATGGAAACGGTCATATATCAGTAGTGTTCATTCTGGTGTGAACACTGAGTAGCTCTGTCTGTCTGGATTGCCTTCGGATCCTGCCTATTTCGTCTCATTTAATTTCCAGGTTTTCTGAGGTCGGCCAGGATTGTATCAGCAGGTGTTAGGTCTTATCTTTTACAAAGCTGCCCCTCTTGTGACCTTGAATTCTACTGGCTAATAAGTCAGCTGTGTCCATGTGTCAGCTTCAACTAAGCATTACATCGTCGGAATTAGCTACATTACGCAATGCTTACTTTATCCATCTGTCCATTTTCCCCTTTCACTGTGTTGTTCATGCCTGTGTTCCTCACCTCTCCTTTCTACAGAGTGATAAAGTTAATTTCATCTTTCTGTTACTAGCCATTTTGTTGTTTTATGTACCATTGTTTCTTCAATTAATTTTCCTATTTTTAATTTCTGAGACAAAGTTTTATTATATAATCAAGACTAGCCTCAAATTTGCTATGTAGCCTAGGCTACCTCTAACTTATCATCCTCTTGCCTCAGATTCCCAAGTTATGGGATTATAAATATGTACCAAGCCTAATAAATTACTTTTTACTATGTTTGTTTAGAAATATAACTTAGGAGTTTCCTATTTTTTTCGTGCTTATAAAATGAAAAGGGGATGGGGAAAGACCCTAGTACAGTCTGTGATCATGGCAAGCATGATAAAACTTGCCAAAACTTTCACTGCACTCCAGCAGCAATAAGAAGCAAAGGCCTCATGCTGGCAAAGGCCTGAGAGTCGTGGTTAGTGATCCTGGCATTACAGATGTTGTCACCCAGACACCAACATCCTAGAAAGGAAAACACGAAAGTCATTTTCCATGGAACCTGGAAAGAAAAGTGCATTACGTCAAGCGTGCATCTGTTTTTGTTGTGCTTAGCTTTATTAAATATTTAACTTATTGGGCTTTTCATTGTGGTGGACAGTGCCACCCTGAGCTCCATTTAGAGAACATATGGGCAAGCTATCATCAGGACTGATATTTAATCGGCAGAGCTCAGGGCAAAATAAAAACACAGAACCATGAAAACAGTGCATGTCACTAAGTATAGGGTCATTGAAGTGTGCAAACCGTGCCACTGCATGACTCTGTGTTCACAGATACAGATGTGGCTACAGTGCTAATAGGAAAACAAAAGGAGTGCTGTAAAATCCTTAATTCAAAGATGCTGACTTCATCTGGCTTCTTACATTTATTCCAGCACACAAGAATCTCATACAGAGTGGGAAAAAGCCTTTTGTTTCAAAGGCTATCTAGATGGTATTTTTTTCTGAGAGTTTGCATAGATGTTAAAGTGTTTGACACTTAGGAATCTTCAAAGTGTCTGCATTATAGATTAATTTCTGCTGCAGCACTAGTAAGATAAGTGATTAAAGAATGTTTTGCTTTCCAAATATCATGTTTGTGTATCTGCAGAATTTAATTTAAGGACTGGAACCACATCATCTCTTTTGTATGCTTTGCATTGTCCTGGAATTCTGAGTCCACAGAGGTAGGTGGTACATATTTTGATGAAACACACGGTATGTATTTTAAAGTGACAGAAACAGATGACAAAATGAAGCATGATCCCTTGATTTTACTTTACATCTATGCCATTATTTTACCCATAGGCACATTTTACTAGTCTGGTCAGTATTAATAGTTTGCAGGGTTCACAGTTAGGTAAGACTGTTGCTGACACCCTTAGCCTAACCTCCTACGTAGCACCTTCTAGTACTCTGAGAAGCAGTCAGTAGGGAGGAAGATTCCTGGTCGGTACTGACTTGTTTTCTCCATGTACTCTCAACAGTGTGTATGGCATATTCAACAATATAGGGTCTTACCATTAAGTTCTGGTAGGTAACCAAAAGCATTGGCAGTAACCTGTATTGTTTTCGTTATCTCTGGGGTCCGACTAAACAACACACCTCAAGGTCAGGTATTTCATACAGCAATTGGACTTTTTATTTTGTACTCTATGGCTTCTTGGATGGACCTAATTCCCTCTGTAAGGTAACTAAAAGTAAACTCTTTGATTCATATTATATATATATATACATATATATATTTGTATATTTCCACGTGACTTAAAAATATTCCAGAGGTAGTTATCTCTCTCCCACCTTGTCTTTTGTGCTACTCTCTATGAATCCCAAATTCTAAGAAATACAACCCATCAATATTATACTTCATGGAAGGCGTTCTGGTATTGAATGTTATATAAAACTTGCTGTTAATTGTAACATTGTATTTTATGTTCATGTACACAGTCTATTTTGAGATAATTCAATATCTTTTTTTCCCATGTTATACCCAACTGTTCCCTCTTTACTGTTGAGAATATGTTCTCTGCTGAGCTGTTTTTCTTCTTTACCAAAGGTCAGTCATGCAGCAAGAGCATGCTTCTTTCCCACTCATATCATATGATACCTGTTTTGAATTAAAAGGTGTGTATGAGGTTAGAGGGGTCACTGATTAGTAGAGTGCGTCCCTCTCTATCATTATGCCCTATATTCTACATGACAAAAAAAATCTAAATACATAAAGTATGTATGCAGAAACTAATAAAAAGCAAAGAAAATTCTAGACCATTACAAGGTTATGGAATAAAAGGAATAGTGATATTTAGGCTAATAGTGTGTTATTAAAATTACTACTGTATTTATTTATTTATTAATTTATTTTTCTCTCTGTTTGTATTTATCTATGTGAATGACTGTGTGTGACTGCAGACATATGCCCTGGGACACGTGTGGAGGTCAGCAGAAGACCTTAGGTGTTGAATCTTAGCTTTCACTTTCTTTGAGACAGGGTCTTTTTCTTATTCATTGCCATGTCCATCAGGCTACCTGGAATTCTCATATCTTTACCTTCAGTCTCTTCGTAGAAATACCTGGCTTGTAGACACAAGCTCCAGCCTCTGGCTTCATGTGGTTATTGAGGCTCCAAACTGAACCATCTCCTCGGCAACACAGCTGTCACTTTTCTTCTTTATCAATCTAGTATACTTATGTCATCATCTTAAGATGGCTGTCTCTAACTGAAATGATTTATCCTTTTGCAGGCATATGTATTTCTTCAACACGCCGTGGATGGTAATGCAATAACCAGCAAAGGACATTAGCCTGCAGCCAGGACCACAGTCAGTGTTGACAGAAATGTGTTGCTAGCATTACGGTAACCGGCTAGCTTCTTGACATCAAGATCGTGCTTTTCTTACCACAAAGGGCTCCTCTGTATTATTTCAGCCTTATGAGTCCTTGCTTAAAACACACTTATAGAGCCAGTTGCCAAATATTGTCTACAACTTTCACCGAGGCGTAGGTGTGTGAAGTTCACACTTGGGTATTAGATCTTTAACTGCCCTTTTGCTGGCCAAGCACACTTAACACTTGAATATACCAGAATTGAGATGATGAAAATTCCGGCTCCTCAAGGATATTGTTATTTGATTGTTCTCTCCACCACCTTCTATTTTCGTTCCAGAAAATATAGCCTTCCCGATACATTCCTACGCTCTTGGAATCAGGTTCCAGTCAACCTCATTATGGGGTGGTCTGGTCCCTTCTTGCAGCACTCCAAGTTGGCTTTCGGTTGTTATTTCAAATAAAATGACTTTGCTGCCTCACTAATCCCTTGATGCAGTAAAAGTTTCAGAATAGTCTCCATGGCTCCTTTTGAGCTGAGGAAATTCCACTGTGGGGGGGAAACCGCAATGAGTGGTGGTTATTGACAACACGCAAAAGAACGCATGACAAGTCTGTGAATCAGAACCGGATGCACATGCATGTGTGTCTACACCCGTGCCGACCAGCGCTGTGTCCCAAGCCACTTCTGGCGACCCTACAGCAGGGGGTCCGAGAAATGAAGCCAGAAGGCTGCTGGTGCATGGGCTCCGTAGAATTCTCAACCACTTGCAAGCACTCTGCCGTGTAAATATGCCGCCACGCTAAAATGAAGAACAGAAAACGTTTCACAGGATGATAGACCAATGGAGGGAAGGGAGCACAATAAAATATTGGAAAAGAACAAAGGAATTGGAGGTTACTGTGGGAGGATAAAATTTCTCAACCATTATCAGGACTATCAGCCTTGCATAACAAGATTCTTCGTCCTTGTTCAGTCCTGAAGTACGTACAACACTCGAGAGACTGTCTCCTTACCCCAGTAGGAATTGCTTGCCTTGGCACTCGGCAATATACCAAGTAAAATATTGGATTGTTCTTACTGAACATGTTAGCTTACGGATCACGTAGTCACAACAGACTCAGGGCACAGTGATGATAAACCACACTAGGTAATTCATCCTGAGGATTGCAGGAGTTAGCACATTGTGAAAAATGCTGCTGTTTTTCATCCAGTTGACAGGGGGTGGTAGGAAGAAAGAACAAAGTCTTCAAGAAGAAAAGCATTTACAGAATTATGGCAGCATGCTATGGCACAAATCGCACGAGTAGTTGTCAAAAACTCCCTCTTCAGACATGGATATGGCTGCATCCTGTGTATGAGACCAGAAGGCAGACACCAGCTTTAAGGAAAGATGTCACTTGCACTAGAAATCTAAAAAATAGAAATAAAAAAATAAAAAAAATAAAAATCAAGCCTAAAATCCAAGTAAAAGTAAAATATGACACAACTAAAGATGAGATTAAAAAATTGGTAAAAGTGTTTCCTTAGACATGAATTTTGTATGCTCCAAAAGCCACAACCGTAAAGGTAACAGCGTGCAGACCATCATTCAGATCTGGGATGTTTTAAAGCATTGATACAAAATTAGAAAAAAACATAAGAGTATTAGATTCCAAGTGCTGTAATTGAAAATGTTCAAGAATTGTCTTTATTTTGCTAGGTTGAAAATAAACCAGGACTGGCCTTTCATTAAAGGGTAAAAATGTCCTGGCTGCTTGGAAGTCAGGCGATGTGACAGCTAAGTTCATACAAGGGCTCAGATTGGCTAAGAGCTAAAGGCTAAGTGGGTAATAGCACATTTAATTAGGTACTCGCTCCTGGCCCACAGTTGGGAAAGCTAAAAGGTAAAGAGGAACATACAGCAAATGCAGTAATTTATTATTTCTTCCCATCTAGATGTCCTGATCTCTAGACTGACTACAAGGAAAACGAAGTTATATAAAGGTTAAGTATTCCCATGCTTGTTAAATAAAAAAGATGGAGTATTGCCACGGTGCCTCAGATCCAGGTCACTCTGGGAGCAGGGCGATGTGCACCCCTTCGGAACTACTACCAGGAAGAAAGGCTCTGCACAATCAATTCTTCCTCTTTTCCAAATGTGACCATTTTGTCCTTCAAAGTGTATTGTTTGATTTGGACTGTTAAATGTGGAATTTTCTATGTTCCCCCTTTTTTTATGCAGTCCACAAAACATTTAATTTGATACGCAGGACACTTTCCCTCCCTTGCATTCCAATAAATTGTCACCAAATATCTTTCTGTGTTTGTTTTAACGTTCCTTTGTCATTGAGACTGAGAACCTGCAAAGGGAGAGTTATTCCCAGGCATATAGGCATTTTTTCCTTCCCCCCTTTTTCTTCAGGATTTGATTATACTTGTTCGAATAACCGCTCCTTTGAAAGCATTTAGGGGTATACATAATTATATGTTGGTTTTGTTCCTGAAAAGTAAGAAACTTAACTTGTTTCTTGATATAAGTACTTCTTTAGTGTTTAAAAGTTGTCTGGATTGTTTTGGATACTGGGACCTACAAAATGATATAGCTGATCATAACCATAATTTTTGGTATAATGCCCATAGCTGTTTGTGGCCATAACTTCCTAAAATGGAAGGTAAAAAATGATTTAAGCCATAAATCATGGAATGTGAGTTTAATCTATGATGTTACATTTAACTATAATTATTCACCTTTTAAAAATTGTTTGTTATCAAATACATAAAAGCTACTTA
>NC_022021.1:26805107-26817985 GCF_000317375.1 Microtus ochrogaster | reverse complement strand
AAAAAATCACTATTTGATTATTTATGAATTTTGAGCTATATGTTATTTTTTCCCTTTATGAGATAATCCAACATGATGTATTTGTTCTATTTAAAGAGCAGAACCTGAATCATTGCACACATGATGTCTGTGTTGCTCTCTTCTGATTGGTCACCATTGCTTTCTCTGCTCTGTTGGCATGCTTTTAAACTCAATCCTTATGACTCAGAACGAGGACCTGACTGATGCACCATTAGCTCATTGGCGGAGGCCCTGGGTAGCTTGATGTGATTTAATGGACTCCCTTTGTGTGTGACTTAGTTGAAATTCTCTCTTTTCAGTATGAACTCACCACTTACTTTGAATCTTTCTATGCCTTCTCTCTTTTTTTTTTATCTCTAATATATCTTAAACCTCTCTGGATTTTACTTATTTCAAATAAATTATATTTTATAAACTTTGACTTACCTTCCAACTTTCCAGGTTCAGGAAATTTTATGAGGAACGATGACAGGATATTAGGGTAACCTACTCTACAACTATATAAAGGCGTGTATGATTGGGACACTCTATGTTTACCAAGGGTGGATGCTTATCTGACTTTCTGAGCCTTTTATGCTATTGATAAATTTACCATCAGAATGGATGTGCCTTAAGGGCAATTACAACCTGATCCTTTCCTGAATCATTACTGAGCTTTCATAGACTGAGATTTGGTACCCATTTATTAATCTCAAGAAAGTTTTCTTTTAATTGTTCTTTCTTATTTCAAAGAATACTCATTTTTATAAATTTTTATTTATTATTTGAAATTTTCATATATTTATACAATGTCTCTTGATCGTATACACCTCTCTAACCCCTTCATCTCCCTTTAGGACTCTAATTTTGTCTCTTTCCCCAACTTCCTGTATTTAATTAATTAATTAGTTAATTAATTAATTAGTATTTTTAACTTACTGAGTGGAATTAGTGCTGCTTATATACTCTTGGGTGTAAATGTTATGATTTCATAACTACCTCTCCTTCTAGTTTCCCTATTGTTGGGGTTGGGGGACAGCCTTACCTACCTCAGCTGATCCTACCACTTAACTGTGTTTTTAGGGCTATTTGTCTCACTCATTCATTTTCAGTCATGCTGACCTGCCCAGTAACTCTCATGGGAGGAGATATTTTTAGCAAAAGTAGGAGCATCCATTCCATTTGCTCCTTCCGTTCACCTCACCCCAGACTCACCAACAGCTCCCCCCCTCCTCCTTCTAGTCTCCCAACCTCCCAGCTCCAATATATCTTTTCCTCTACCAGCCTCTCAGATGAACCCCCAAGTCTGGAACACCCCAAATCCCTTTGTTGCTAAACACCATTCCCCCATCATTATTCAGTTACAAGATCCTACTAAGTACATTACCCAAGCTCAGTACCCCTCTCTCTCCAGAGCCTTAGGGAACTTAAGCCTACTATCTATGACCTTCTAAGAAAAAAACTGCTTCACCCCACCTCTTCTCCCTTTAACACCCCTATACTTGCTGCTAAAAAACCTAACGGAACCTATTGTCTGGTTCAAGACCTCCGGCTCATTAACTCCACAGTGGTTCCTCTTTATCCTGTAGTGCCTAACCCTTACTCACTTCTTTCCACTATCCCTTCAGGAATCTCCCACTTCTCAGTTCTAGATCTTAAGGATGCTTTTTTTTCCCCTTTGTTCCTCTCAGCTTTCAATCCCAAAATATTTTTGCCTTTGCCTTCACCTGGACTGACCCTGACACTCACCTCTCCACACAACTCACCTGGACCGTCCTTCCTCAGGGATTCTGGGACAGCCCATACCTGTTTGGTCAGGCTTTAGCTTCTGATCTGCTCCCACTGTCCCTCCCTAAGTCTAAACTCATACCGTATGTAGGTGATATTTTAATTTGCAGTCCATCCTTAGAAATCAGCAAAATGAATACCTCTACTCTTTTAAATTTCCTGTCTAAAAAGGGCTATAGAGTCTCACCTTCTAAGGTCCAACTGTCTACCTCTCAGGTCATTTACTTGGGATTAACTATTACCCCAACCCAAAAAACTATTACCCTAGACAGAAGAAAGCTAATTCAGTCCCTTGCAGTTCCTTTTACAAAAGAAGAGATTTTTATCGTTCCTAGGAATAGCTGGCTTCCTGCATTTCTGGATCCCCTCTTTTTCTCTCCTTGCCTGCCCCTTATATGAGGCAGCTTTTGGTTTTCTGCATGAGTCCTTTCTCTATCCCACTACTAAATCCTTCCAGAGACTCCAGCAAGCCCTTATCCAGGCCCCAGCTCTCCATCTCCCATATTTAACTCATCCTTTCTCCCTCTATGTAACAGAGAAGAAGGGATATGCCCTTGGGGTCCTAGGACCCAGCTGGGACTTTCCTTTGCACCTGTAGCATACCTGTCAAAGAAGCTGGGACCTCACCACTCAGGGCTGGGCACCCTGTATATGTGCTTTAGTGGCTCCTGAACTTTTTATTTGTGAGTCAAAGAAACTAACCTTTGGGTCTCCCACCACTGTCTTCTTCCATCACAATCTGTCCCATCTTCTAATTTACAAAGGCTTACAAACCTTACCCCCTTTCTGAGTTCTTTCCCTCCAGGGGGCACTAATAGAAGATGCCACACTCACTTTCCAATCCTACCCACCCCATACTATCTCAAATCTTCTACCTCAACCTAACATTAATTATTCCCCATCTCCTTCCTGCATAGAAACCTTAAAGGATCTACTGCCCTACCCCTTACATATACAGAAAGGCAAACTGTCACAGCCCACTTTTACCTGCTACATAGATGAAAGCTCCTTTTTACGTGAAGGGACCCATAGAGCAGGAGGCCATGCCATAGTGTAAGATAGTGGGGTGGTAGAGGCACAGGCACTTCCTGCCCATACCACTAATCAGCAGGCTGAATTAATAGCCCTTAGCCATGCCTTCCAGTTAGCAAAGGGACAATCTTTAAATGTTTACACAGACTCCAAATATGCCTTTTATATCCTCCTATCCCATGCAGCTCTCTGGAAGGAGTGTGGGCTTCTTATGACAAGAGGAGGATCCATTACTAACTCAGGTTACATTATGGACCTGTTAAAAGCCTCCCATCTCCCCAAAGCTATAGGAATTGCTCACTGTTGGTCTCATCAGACTGACAGTTCCATTATTTCCAAGGGAAATAACCAGACTGACCAAGCAGCTAGAACAGCAGCATTCCAGGGCCCAAATCTACCTCAGTCACCTCAGAGGGTTCATACAGTATAGCCCACATTCTGTCAGACACCTCCTGATACCCAGCAAATTCTGTCCTATCTACATCAGCTCTTTCATCTTAATAGCAAAGCTCTGTTTCATTTTGTCAAGGCTCACCTCCAACACACCCCTGAGGACTTAGAGTTCTTAAAAGCTATCACTGCCTCTTGCAAAATCTGTCAAAAGTCAGATCCCAAGACCAAATATTGTAGCTTCCCTTTTTCTACCCACCAGGCCATGGGCTCTCTTTCAGGAACTGACTGGCAGCTTGATTTTACTCATATGCCCACAGTCAGATGAGTTAAATATCTCCTGGTTTTGGTGGACACCATGTCTGGGTTGACTGAAGCATTTCCCACCACTAAAAAGAGGGCCCAGACAGTTTCTGATGTTCTTCTCTGAGAAATTATCCCCTGGTTTGGAATCCCAACCTCTTTTCAGTTGGATAATGGCTACTTCCCAGATCTCTCAAACTTTATCTAAGGCTCTTAACATTTGCTGGCATTTTTATATCCCATACCATCCTCAGTCTTCAGGAAAGGTAACAAAACTAACTGTGCCTTGGACTTTCCACAGGGCAGGGACCCCCTGACTGCTCTTCAGACTGGAGAGGAAGGGGGAGAGGAGTGGGGGGAGGGAGAGAGGAGTGGGAGGAGGAGGAGGGAAATGGGAGGCTGGGAAGAGGCGGAAATTTCTTTTTTCAATAAAAAAATTCTTGTTAAGGTGTCATAGAAGCTTTACCTTGACTGGGTAAAATTTTTGCCTCTGGCCCTTCTTAGGCTTAGGGCTCTCCTCAAAAGCCCCCACTTCATCTCACCCTTTGAACTCATGTCTGAGCAGCCAGTTTTAACCCCTGGTCTCTCACCCCAAACCTCTCCTCTTCCTGGTCACCTGCTTACTCCACTGTTATCCCATCTTCACTCCCTATTATGGGATTTTACTAACTACTCATTACCTCAAATGTGTGCCAATTCGCGCCTACTGCTGATTAAAATAGGAGATCAGGTACTATTCCCTTCCCCAGACCAATGCCCCTCACCCTTTCCCCCTAAATGGCAGGGCCCCTTTAAGGCAATTCTCGCAACTCCCACAGTTTCTAAGCTCGAGGAACTCTCTCATTGGATCCACCTGTCTCACCTTAAACCTTATACTTTTCTAGCTCAAGATACCCCCTCATATATGGTAACTCAAATAAGACCCTGCTCCCTTAAGTTCCAGAGGACACCAAGATCAGCCACTTTTCCTCCAGTTCCAGAAAAATAAAAGTCTCATCACTGTACTCAACTCTCCTGTGTGCAAAACTCCATATACTCTCCCTCATCCTTTTTCTCCTATCTGCTTTACCAACTTCTCTAGATCTCCAATGTCATCCTTAAATTTCTAGTTGACCACTCAGCTGTTATTACAGGGACCATCATTAAACATAGAGCTGGAAGTACAAGGACTGACAAAAGCCCAGGTGGTAAGTAAGAAACAATAACGAGTTTGGGGACTTCACAGCCTCAGACTCCAAAAACTCACAGAACAGACTTTAACTTAACAGGTTTATCACTGACTGCAGCAGTGTCTCCTGAATGTTAAGGTAATACCATGGTGCTAAAGAGAACAAGTGCCTTAAGATTTGCTTCAGGTAAAACATTGAGAGGTCTAATAATTCACCTTTCTAATAATTTCCCCTTCTTTTCCTCCCTTCTCCCCAACGTCTTCTATTATAACACTATACCATCATAATCATAAGCCTTTAATATATCTAAAATTTATTTTTTCCAACATTTTTAATAAGCTCCAGGGAGCCAATTGGACCTATCTAAATATACCAGACTTGCCCAGAATAAGTATCATTTATTCCTGATCTTGGGAACCCCTGGGAAATTTCCTCCTCCACCCCCCCCAAAAAAAAAAAACTCCTCTGTCTTCCATCTTGGGACCTGTAGAATTTTTACTTAGCCCATGACAATATATATGTGTAGCATGTATGTATATATCATATTTGTATATGATATATACAAACAATTTATTCTGATCACAGTTTCCCTTTCATTGTGACACCATTTTATAAGCAGCATTTAGGCCATAACTTAATGAAAATACCTAGACAAGATTACTGTACCTCATTGCTTACATCCATACCACATCACCTATCCATTATCACCCATTAGGCACAGACTGATAAATAATTGATTTCTAAAAGTAAAATGATAGCACCTTGTAGATTTATCACAGCAAATTTGGACCATATGAGCACATGGCCATATTAACAGCATATCAAGAAAAATTAGGTTTGGGAACTTAATGGAATGCACCAGGCCATAGACCAGCTCTATAACGATGTCACCTAGACTCCGTAGAAAAGACACCTAGCACTATGACAGCAGTAGTCTCATTGACCCGCCATCTGGCCCCTGAATATGCGAGTTGAAAGGCTGACAGGTACGGAACTCTCAAATGTCCTTGAGTTTTCAGCTCAGCTTAGTCCCCACAGCTGACCCAGCCTACTCTAATTTCTGTCCATTCTGCTGTCCATCTGTTCTTCCACCCAGACCTGGCCTTGAACATTGCCTCACAGCATCTCTGTCATTGGGAGCTGGGCTCTGTGGGAGCTTCTTCAATAGGATTTTAGATGTAACCTTCCTTGCATGTCTCCCAGCCTTCTTCTTCCAGTAAAACATGTTCGAATCCCTTGAACACTGCTGTAGCCCCTTTAATTCTTATACAATCATTCTGCAACCTGCATATATAAAGATGTAAGTATTTTGTGATATATAATGTATGATCTAAAAGTAAATTTAATAATGAAGATTGGAATAAAAGAACTAGTGTCTTCCAATAGACAACTATGAAATGAAGTTGAGACTACAAGACAAATTTACATTAATGCTAATGAGCAGTTGCAAGTTTACTGTATTTCAATAAATTTGGACATTGTGGACAGGCATATATGTCTGATTCTGACATATTATGCTCAAGACAACTATGACAGTTCAGGGAATTGCATTTTTAATACTTGTATTATATTGTTTTGGCAATTCCACTTTGAGAAATTAATTTTGGTAAATGAGGTGCAAAACTCCAACTATTAATGAAAGCTACAGAGAGAATTCTGTCTTTATGTTTCATTGTCTCAAGTTAATTTTAAGGAAATAAGAAAAACAATATTCAGGGACAAGACCCATTTGTGAGTCAGCATGAGTCAGCAATTCAGTTAGCCTGGGAACCGAAGATAAGTTGGAATGCTGTAATGTTCTAACACTTTAATGGGAAGGAAGCTTTTGAACTCCTCAAGTTTTGGATGTCTGTGGTTGTCTGTTTGAACACAATTTTGTAATACGAAGAGTTTCAGGGAAAGATTTTTAGACAGGACAAAACACTGCCACTGTGTCACATTAGAGAAACACACCACTTAAGCAACTCAACTGTAATGAAACAAGGCATTTTTATTGTATAAAAGCCCAGGGCACACAGAAAGAGTGAAAGCTGTGTTGCCTAAGAAGAAACTCAAAATGAACCATTTCAGGGAAAAACTCAGACAAAGTTAGTGTTGTAAGGCATGAGCTTCCACGTCTGCAAAGACTATAACCACAGACAAAGGTGATGCCGCTCAGTTGAGGCTTCACTACACTCGAGTGCATCAATGTCTTCAGAATTGAGGAGCAAAGGGGCTGTGCTGATGGTGGGGATGACCTCAGGGTTCAGTGCTGTGAAATCCTATACAGGAAACAAGTAAGAGAATTAGTTCCTGTTACTAACTCTTCTACTAATTAAAAGTGAAAACAGGGACATTAAATATTAGTTGCAGAGATTAACAAGCAGAAAAATACGTCATTGTCCTTTCCATGGAAGTTCACTCAATGTAGCTCACCAAAGGAATCTTACTGATAGGATTTATAGTCCAGGTTCTGAGTAAATTTACATTGCAAATTAGTGGTTCCACTGAGATTTTAATTTCAACCAAGTTTACTGCGTTTTCCTTTACATGTCTAAAAATCTTTAGATGTTGTACCCACTCTTCCAGACACAGCACTTTGGGAAATAATACTATCATAATTTTAAAATGTGTACAAGAATGAATAATAATAAACTAAGTAGCAATTAGTTTTAGAACTTGTGTGTGGTGGTGGCCTACTTAAATATAATTAAAATCGAGAAACTGGCTTGGCTTATGGGACACCCTTAACAAAGGCTCAGCTCTTATTTATGCTTCCTGTATCTTTCTTTGGGTAGTGTTCTTTGGCTTTGAATGCTTTCATAGAGAGATAAGATCAACACACTCAGTTTCTTATTTATGGTGCTCTAACCCTTAAAACAACAACTGAGGATGGATGACCTAGCTGCTGATATCTCCCCACACTTAAAACTCATAGTGTTGGCTGTAAATCAGATGCACGATCCCGGATGTGTTCCCAAGCCTCTGCATTTTAACCAGTTCTGATTTTTGGGAAAGGTTCTGTCTGTCGCTGCAAGAAGTGTCTTTGATGAGGGGTCAGATCTACAGCTATCATTGGGCATGAGAAGAAGAACAAATTAGATATCACATTGGCTTAGGAAAATGGCGTTAGTAAGTTCTCCACTAGAGTCATGACCTTTCCAGCCATGAGTGGTTAGCTAAGGGTTATACAGTTCCAGGCATGTATCCCTCTTTTATCCACTACTTAGGTAGCAGATGGTAACTTCCCACTTGTAAGTGCCACTACTGCACCAGCAGGGATATTTTGCTGGATCAAGCATTGTTATTGTTTACAGCCCAGAAGGACTACTGGTTGTTCTCCTCCTCCCTTTATTAGCTTGCATTGTACTTTCAGCTATTATGAGAGCCATTATGTGTGAGGAGGGGTCCAGGTCAACTCTAGATGAATTCCTGGAAATACCACGTTAAAAGTATGTGGTATCTGCAGCAATGTGGTCTTACCTTCCTGTTCTGGTAGGCAACAAAGGGCAATGAGATTCCTCCAACCAACAACTCAACAAGGGAAGTTTTCTCTGCCTACCACTGGGGAATTCTGTTATTCTCTTGGGGCCAGTATTAAAACCCTTTGTTACAGAACTCATGCACTACACACATACACACACACTATATATGCGCATATATAATGCACATAATTACATATTATATGATACATAAATAATTATGTATCATACCTAATTATACACATATATATTACAACATATATATATAATTGCACACATAATTATACATTTATATATGTAGTGTATATGTGTATGTGTATGTGTGTGTATGTGTAGTCAAAAGCCTTCTAAAGGCTGAATCCTCTATATTTTTATACTGTGATTTATGTGTACTTATGGCCTAGATGAATGTATTCTATTGAATATTTAAAGGTTTTAACAAATATCTTCCTCTGTTATTGTAACTTCTGAAGTGATGTTATTTTGAGGACATTTTAAATGATTTTAGCCTATGTCTTCTCATTTTATAAAATACCTTTTCCTTTCTTTTTGACTTTTTTAGTGGCTTGTAAAATCTCATTATACTTTGATATGATTAATACTAATTTGTTGACATTGAGCATACTATGGTATCAAATTTATACTTTTCAATCACGTGTGTAACGTGTGTATTTGTGTATGTGCATGCACATGTGCGTGCGTGTGTGTGAGAGAGAGCGAGAGAGAGCAAGAGAGAGAGAGAGAAATAGCAAGAATGTTGGGAATTCAATGTAACCTATGAAGAATGCCATTCTGGGCTCACACCCTCTGTAACAGTACTAGCCTGAATTCTGACCAGCTTTCCTTGTTAGTCAAAGCAAAGAAATTGTCCAGGGGGAGTGTTACACATGCAAAAGTCATTGCTGTCTGTCACAGAAGAAAGAGCTTAGAGGAGGATTTAGCACATTATAATTCTTTCTCTTAAATTTGGAGAGTGGGAAGTGAAGTTAAGTAGGCAGAAAGGGAAAGAGAGAACAATCTTGGGAAATCTGACAAGGAACCAGAGCTTAAGACTCTGTGTGACCTTCCCATTCCCAGCCCTGCTGGGACACATATGGGATTCTTTTACTCCTCTGGAGTCAGGATGGCAATGGCATCCTCAGGAGCTCTGTGGCGTTCCTGATGTCTTTCCCATATCTGGGCCCCAGTCTCCAGATACTCAGCTAATATGAAGCCTCCACATGCGCTTACTGGGAGTTGGCTGTACTTTGTTTTTCCCGTTGTTCCTGCTGCTGAAATAGCTTGGGTCTGAAATCAGTCTGGCTGTGGTCACATTGCTTCGGCTAGAGGATATTGTGAAAGCCTGTTACCATAGTAACAGGTGAGTGTTCCCAATTCATGCCAGAAAACAAGGAGCTGGTGACAGCAACTCTTGCTTCTGGGAGACCTTAAGCCTCACCAGGCTCCTGAGTCAGTCAGCAGGTCTGATGGTCCTTAACATTCCTTGTCTTCACCACAAAGGCTGGCAGGATCCATCATGCACTGACAAGTTTTTGTTGTTGTTATTTGGGTTTTGTTTTTGTTTTTGGTTTTTTTTTGTTTGTTTGTTTTTTGAGACAGGGTTTCTCTGTAGCTTTGGAGCCTGTCCTGGAACTCCCTTTGTAGACCAGGACAAGGTTTCTCTGTGAAGCCCTGGCTGTCTGTCCTGTTACTCACTCTGTAGACCATGCTGGCTCAGAACTCAGACATCCACCTGCCTCTGCCTCCGCAGTGCTGGGACTAAAAGTGTGCACAACACCGCCTGACATTTTTTTAAGCTAAAATCTTTATGGGTTATATTTTTTTATATTGCTGGTGGATGCCATTTTTCATGAAGGTGAAGATGACATTTCATAGGTTTTGAGTTTTTAGTCATAATACTATAACTTCATACTTCAAGATAAATGAAATTGTAGGAAACTGTATAAGACACGAATAAGAAAAAAAAATCAAGAAATAAATAGAGGATTCCTTAAGGGTATCAATTCTAATTAGATCCAGGATCTTAACTGGAATGAAGAGTCATCCCCACATCTTCTTCTAGCATGCATTTTATTTTTCTTGCCACAAGAGTTCACATAATAATCCCAGGGTGGGCAGAGTCACCATACATGGGGGCTCATTCTTGGTCCATAAATAACCATCCTTGCTGTGCTCCCTCAAGGTGAAGGAGGAAGGCAGCTCTCTGGAACCTCTCTGGAAAGAGCACTGTCCCTGAGAATTTTGCCAGCCTCTCCTACTTCCCAATCTCCTTGAGAGAGGGTTTTAATGTATCAGCTTCACACACAGATTTTGAGAGACAAACATGGAGATAAAAGCACTTTACTCTTCAGCCTAGTCAATCACAAATAAGGAAATAATTAAATCTTCTTTAGCCCCCATGCATGTCTCATGGGGCTTGAGAACCTCCGAGTTCTTTTAAAGCTTACGACTTTATGACTCTGCTCCACAGCTAACATTGGGGAAACTCCCTGTTAACACTCCCAGTTCTCTGTATGTAGAGCATCATGGTTGGTCACAAGAGCACAGTTTCTCATTTCAGAACTACAAACAGTGTCAAGTTAGGTATTATTTTTATCACAGATATCTTTTTCATTTAAGGAAATGCAGAATATGGCAGTCACTGAAAGTGTGTCATCTGCACTATTTGCTTTTGTTTCACTATGGTCCTGAAAGTCCTGTGGTATGTACCAAGTATCATCTTTATGGCTACGGCCTCACAGTTTTCTTAAATCTGAATGTTTTTAAACAATTTCAAAAGTATCATAAAGAAGAAGATATAAAAATGACTTTAAGTTCGACCAGAACAAAACCTAGAGACAGTACTTGGGGTAAAATTATCACAAATATTTCTGGTATCTTATGCACAGGGAAAGAAAATGACTATAAGAAACATGGAAAGTGACTGAAACATATACACATAGTTCAAGTAGCTTAACTGTGCCGTTGGGCATTAGCTTCAGGACATCCAGATTTTAACAGTATCTTCATCATCCAGACGTGTTTCTTCCAGCCTTACTTCTGCTTTCAAACACTGGTAAGAGTGAGCACTTAAGCCTTTAATGGGCAATAAAACAAGGTGGAATTTTAAATTTCAAAATGAAAAGAAACTTTAAAATCTGCTTTGAAGAAACTTTAGGATCAGCGTTATAATGTATCAGCATCATAGTTTCTTTAATTTAAAGGTCGTTCTTTCAGCGCCATTAGGTCTTACTCAGTTCTTCTGAGCACTGTTTTTGAACTTTCACGTTCATAGGCCCAGGTACAGCACACACCAATCTGCTATTTTGTTAGATGTTGTAAGAGATATTTTTCTAAGTTATAGCTTATTCGGCAGTTCTACCTGGAGATTCAAAATCTTCTTTCTTTGCTTTTCTATTTACTTCTACTTCACACCATTTCTTCTTTCATGCTATTACTATTTAAATTTTTGTAAACAGAACTAGTCACGTAATTTTAGAAGCTAACAATTTTGTTAGGGAACACAGCTTATTTCTATTCTTCATCATGAAGGTGCCCACAACTTTCTAGCAGATGATAACTATCATCACTTTTATGTATATATCTCCAACGATTCTACAAGAATGTAAAAGGACTAATGGACACAACATGTAATTTCCCTCATTTGGCTCAAAACATGCCATGTCCTCTGCCTTGCTTATTTTTTATTTTTTAGAAACAGTGGTAAATTGCAAATAGCAATAAGAGACAAAAAAGAAAATACTATGCTTAGCATCATAAACATTGGCCATATTATAATTAAATTAACCTATACTTCACCTATATATGTTATAAAGGTGAATGTTTTATCCCCTAAACTTGTAGCTCTTAACTATAATGTTCCCTGAAGATGGGATGATGGACCACCTCAATCAATGAGATTAGAATAACCTATAAGATAATATTTAAAGACCTACTTAAAATGCAAAATACCAAGATCCAAACAAATAAATGAGTAAAAAATAAGAAAATATAAACAAATTTAAACATAATAAACTATATCCAACTACATGCAAAGCAAGACTATGGTAACATATAACTTTCATTTGTCAAATATATATATACCATGTTTCCTATGTTTTGTTGAAGGTGTAGGAAAAAAAAGACTCTAACATGTAGTAGATAAGGATTATAAACTGGTAAATCTCTTTTTAAAACCACACTTAAGATTGCATAAAGTATATTTAAATATTATTTGTGATTTCCAAATGTTAAAGTCACCCCTATGTCTACTAACAGAAGATTGTGCATTTAGAATGACATATGTATGGCAATGGTATCTCACATTGCTCTTACAAGTATTGAGGGAAATTTCTAGGTTTTTATTTGAGCAAAACCTGCAAAATAATGAAAAATAAGCATGGCAGAATACATGGTATGTTTTGAGCCAAATGAGAGAAATTAAATGATTCTGCGAGTTGGTTTTCCTTAAAGGTTTCATGACCATATGGAAGTAATGACTCACTTATGAAGGAGCAACAGCTGCTAAAAGACGTTATATTATAAATGCTTCTGGATTAATCCAACCTATATATTTTAAAAATACTGTGACTTCAAAAGTTAATTCAAAAGGTACGTTGCTTTGGAGAAGAGCTTTTGCTTTTGTTTCTATAGAAAATGAGAGGCTGTGGATTCATTCTGGGCTAAGAAAAATAAGATTTGGTTGAGGAAGACCCTTGAAAAATCTCCAGTGGGTGTTCCTTGGACTTCTCACAGG
>NC_022021.1:26782901-26804826 GCF_000317375.1 Microtus ochrogaster | reverse complement strand
CACACAGAATACTGCAGTCAGGATTTGACTATAATCCTAAACTTTCTTTGGGTCTCCATAATATTACCAATATCCCTTATTATCAAGAAGTAGCCTAGAAAACTATACCCACATTACCAAAATAAATGGATTATGATGTTTATCTTTGTTTAGAGTGTTGATTACAAGTTCTTATAGATAATGGTTAGGGAAAAAAGCTAGACAAAGGAGATTAGATTCCTGGTTCTTGTTCTGAAAAGAAAAAGGGAAATTTTGTGGGATAATGCTCTTGTACACTATAAGTGTTTGTGATTCATATTGGTTTAATAAGGCTCTGATTAGTCAGTAGCCAGGAAGGAATTACAGGCAGGGAAACCAGACTAGGAGAATTATGGGAAGAAAAAAGGCAGAGACACAGTTTTCGGACAGATGTAGAGGAAGCAAGATGAGAATGCCTTACTGAGAAATGGTACCAAGACACATGGCTAAACATAGATGAAAATTATGGGTTAAATTAACTTGTAAATCTAGTTAGTAAAAAGCCACATGATCTTTTGTGAATTAAAAAATATAAATATTTTTTACTCTCTAGTGTTAAGATTATTCTATGCATCAAAATGCAACAGAGTTCCAGTTCTCTTTGAGAAAACAAGTAAATATATAGGTAGACAGGTAATTCTCTTATAATACAGAAATGACTCTTTCAACAAAAATGAGAAAATTTACTCCTATGACAACTTCTAACAGCAGTAAAAAATGCATTTTGGAAATTCAGTGCTTAGTCATTTAATATTGAAATCACACAATTATATTAAATATCTTGGAGAATTAATAAACAAAGCAAAAAGAGCATGGCATTTACCAATATAAATGATATCACATTGAGAGTTCAGTTTTGTATCTCTATTCTGTGGTGGTAAAAATTTGAAGAAAATAAACGGAGGTCTGCCAACAGAATAGCAGTGGCAGGCAGACTGATGAGGTTGGCACATGTTTGTTAAAACACTTAACATTCCTGGAGGTAAGAGTGTTGTCCAAGTTTACCTCATCAATATACCTATGACTTCAAAGGCCTTGCTGAGTAAAGAAACTGAGCTTTCTATCAATGTCTTCTTTTTTTTTTCCAAATGATTTCCTAGAATACCACTGAAAAATATGTAAGTGCTATATTAAAGGAGTGGGCATCAAGTAAGGCGATAGATTTTTAAATGATGTCTGTAGATATTTATACTTTATACACTAAGACCTGGGAAAAAAATCCCCTCTTCCCATAAGTAGCACCACTGCTGTTGGAAATTGTCTCATTCCATGTGTGTATTGGGACTGATGGGGAAAGAGATTTAAGAAAATAAAAAGAGATTTTCGAACTAAGACAGTAAAAAAAAAAAAAGAAAAGAAAAGAAAAAAAGAAATCCAGCACACCCCAAGTAAGTATCAGTTACTTGTTGTAATAGGTACAATTCCCTGCCCTGTGTATCTTCAAAGGCAGAAGACAAAGAAGGTGTACTAAAAATAGAGCCCTTGTGCTGGCGTGAGAAACAACTTACTCTTTTTTTTAAATATTTATTTATTATGTATACAATATTCAATCTGTGTGTGTTTGCAGACCAGAAGAGGACAGCAGACCTCGTTACAGATGGTTGTGGGCCACCATATGGTTGCCGGGAATTGAACTCATGACCTTTGGAAGAGCAGGCAATGCTCTTAACCACTGAGCCATCTCTCCAGCCCCCACAACTTACTCTTACTATGGGGCATGGGAGCTCAGGATGGAAGGCAGATAAAGGAATGAAGCTCCCATCAGCTTTGTTTTCTGACCCTTTGAGTCTAATATTCAAATTTTGTTGACTATTTTATGCAATGGCAATGTAGCTCATCACTTTTATTAAATCAAGTGGATTTGTAATAGTCTTAAGCCAATTTTCTCCAAGGCCAAGTAAAATGACCCTTGAACAAAAGCACAGATCTTCGAAAATCTAGTGAGCAACTTAGTTAAATTATCCAATTACCTCGGACCAAAGATCATAAGTAGAAATGGATGGATAAATCTATAATCTAACTTCAAGATAATTTTCACAACTCATCTTCAATTTTTTTCTCCAGCTTATAGAAAAGGCAAAAGCTAACTGAGTCATGCATTTCACTATGGAAAGATAAGAAGTTTCCAGTTCAAAATAACTACATGATCATGAAGCTGCTAGGGTCTTCCTTCACATTGTCTGTGAGGTAAGAGAGGCTATAGAGTTGTGTTAGCCCCACAAGGTCAGGTATTTCACTTAAAGGAAATGCAGTCAGGGTAGAAGAAGGTGGTTGTTAGGAGACGCCACTCCTCAAATGCTCTGTAAGGAGGAGTTCTTATTTTTTTCTGATAACTTGGGGTAAAAGAAAACGTAGAGATGTAGAGCTCTCAAGACTGTGAGGAGACACTTCACCAAAGACCTGATGCCCTTCGTTTCTTGTCTGAAATTCCGGGCTTTTACATATACAGCAGTTATAGAGAATACCTTGCTTCCTTTCTTTTGTTTTCTCTTTGCTTATCTCGCTTTCTTGGTAGAGATTCAAGAAGTTCTGAGTGTAAGGCACTTCAGACCGTCACCCTCGATTCTTACGTAATAGATCCATCTGTAGGACTGTAGTATAATTTAAGCTTTCATCCTTTAGCCAAAATTCCTCAATAGCCAGCTTGTACTGAGACTAAAGAGCATTATAAAAAATATTTGATTTTTCTTCAGTGTTTCAGGATAAAACTGTCTTCATTTCTTGAAGACTGATTACAGTAGGGAATCTAAGAGGCAGAAGATGAATTTCTCATGGTGATCTTATGAAGAAAGATGAATATTAGAACCTTAAGAGTAGCAATGTGTTTTACTCTTTACCTAACTTCAAGCCCTCAGAGACAAATTCAATAGAGTTTCTGTTTCTTACCTTCTGACCCCTCCACTTGGAGTGCTTTTATAGCCAATCACATATCTCAATGATTAGAATGCAGAGCTCCCTTCCAGGGCTTCTCCTCTTCCTGGAGCCCTGCATGTCTCTCTTTTTGATGACACACAGAACAAGTTTACAAGGAAATGTTTATGCATATAATTATCTACAATCCATTTACATTTGCTTGGAGTTTTTAGGTCAACCACTCAGAATAGATACTGAATTTAGAAAGCCCTAGAATTTTTATTTCTTGTCAGAAAGAAAGCTGTAAATATGGTCAAGAACTCAAGGTCAAAGGAGCTGGGTAAATTCCTACAAAATAAATTAGAAGAATGATTCACATGATCTTCTCTATACATACTGTGTTTGCACATTTAAAGTCATTAAAATAACCAGCAATTTTTTTCCATAGTTAAAGTGAAAAAAAAATACATTGCTTCATCATGAGATTATCCTCAGCACCAATGGAATATTTGATTCATTATCATATTAAATGTTATGATAACTGATAAACTATTTCTGGGAACCGAAGTTCTGAAGAATGCATCTATAGAGGGAAAACTGCTCCCACTGCTATGTCCAAGGCACATCTTGTTGCTTTAGTTTCCAAGTCAGTAAGGTCCTTGCCCCTAGGGAGCTGTTGGGCTCAGTGTGAGCTGGTGGGATAGCAATGTCCAGAGCTAAGGAACATTTTGCAGCCAACTCCACCAAACTAACTTATTTTTATTTCTTGACTCCCTGTTGAGATTTTCCTCAAGAACAATATATTGCCAGAAACATTGATTCTGATTCGAGTATCTTGTCATGCTGGTCAAGGAGGGAATGAAGAGTTTCTTGGTAATGTTTTGCCTTAATTAGGCAGCTCTTGAAGCTCCGCTATATTAAGATATATACAAATGGCCCTGAACAGTCCACATGTTTTCTTTAATTGCATTTCCCTGAATTTGCCAGAGGGAACTCTTTCAACAGATGTCATGACAGTATGGAACTGCCCCAGCAATCGA
Organism: Microtus ochrogaster; assembly: GCF_000317375.1. Lineage (NCBI taxonomy): Eukaryota > Metazoa > Chordata > Mammalia > Rodentia > Cricetidae > Microtus > Microtus ochrogaster. The sequence goes on along the minus strand of NC_022021.1, from coordinate 26,800,915 downwards.
TTTTAATAACTCATGGATGGAGAATGTGTTCAGTGGAAATATGTCAGCTAGAAACATATGTGGTGTTGGCACATTTTATACAAGCAGCTAACGGAATGTGGAAAACTTATCTCATGTACAGGAAGTTCAGCATTTCCTCTTGGGAGTGTTGCTCATACATTTTTTTCTTCTAGCACATTGCTCACCATGAAGCTTATCTAAATGTTAGGGGGCAGGGGGCGTTTGTTGTTGTTATTGTTTTTGTTCTTGTTTAAGCATGTGGTCTTTCCCTGGGTCCCTGACATCCCTTCCTACTATATATCAACTGAGAAGGCAAGCAGGAGAGTTTTACCCTTTTCTGTTCCTCTGATATTGTTAAGTTCCTCAGAGCTTTGTTACTCTTTATTTTTCCATACTGATCCCGAGAGAGGAACTATGGATTTTCTGTTTTTGAGACCATTGTGGAGTTGTGGATTGTCTGCATTGACAATCTTGTCTTCTCCTATGTATCGTTTGCCCTCGTGGGCAGGTTGTGTCCTTCTTCAGTGATTGCAGTCCTTCTTTATCTTTAAGAGTCTTGTCAGAATCAGGCTGAAACTACATAAGGCAAAACAGGGGTGTGAATGAATGCTGGAAGTAGTGAGTTATGAATCACGTTTATCTTCCTACAGATATATATTGCTTATAAAAGGATTTGTAGTTAATAAATTGAATTTCTTTTTCTTCTTTTTTATTGAGCTATACATTTGGGATTTCTTAATAGAGCTATATTTCTTAGCAATTTGATTTTTTTTAAAGAAAGTATTTATTTTATCCATTAGTATGATTCTTTTGTCTGAATGTCTGTAACTACATGTGCCTAGGAGGGATAGAAAGTGATGTCAGGTGTTGGGTCATGGTCAAAAAGAGTGATGTATGGTGAGCAATGCCATGGGAAAACAGAGAGAGAGAGAGAGAGAGAGAGAGAGAGAGAGAGAGAGAGAGAGAGAGAGAGAGCAGAAGGCAGAGGGCCTTTTACCTCAGGTGTATTTTATTCCGTGGATTGTTCTTGGATGTGATTTCCTCTCACCTGTGGCATTTATATCCAATTTATAAGACATGTTCATTCTTGCTGGATATCAGAACACAGCTATAGAACCCAAACTGGTCAGTGTACCCTGAATCTGGAAAAGGCCTTCTGCCTTGCTTTCATGTTTTCCCGGATATAATCTCTAGTATGCGTCAGACAATTGTGTTTAAATTGGTCTGTCCTGAGAACGTTCTGGGAAAGAACTGCTATGTTAGTATTTAGTATATGCTTTTCTGAATTCACAGCCTTCCTTGGACCATTGTTTTCTTTGTTATATTCATATATAAAAGCACACTGAAACTGAAGTAAGGTGTCTACAGCAGTAGACTGTGGTCCACTCCATTCTTTCAGGACCTCAGATCCCAGGTCCAACAGACAAGATCTTCACAGGTTGGCTGGAAAGTCGACATCAGGTTCCCTGGAACTGGAGTCGGATAAAGTTGTGAGGTGTCACATGGGTTCTGAGAATCAAACACACATCCTCTTCAAAGAGTAGCAAGTATTCTTCTCCCCCGAGCCATCTCTCTACCCCCATCAGTTTCATTTTTCTTGGTATAGTTATTTTAAGTTCTGTACACCCTTTTATTTTCCCAAGCACCTAAAAAAAACCCAAAATATATTATTTTCACATTGAATGAAAGTTGGGAGTTAATATTTTTTCCACCGGAAACTGTCATAGGCTCTAATTTATCCACATTTTTTTTTCCATTTTAAGATTATTTTCACTGTCAAAATATGAAAACAGGCCCTGAGAAAAAAAGAAGCCAGCCACATTGGACAGTTAAGAGAGGGCCGTTGTCCTGGAAATAGAATGATAAAGAGTGTGAAACCCATGCCCAGTAGTGGCGACAGCTAGCTAGAGAGGCGGCCTGGGAAGTCTCTCTGACTTACTCACATGGAACATTTTCAGCAAGTGAGGGTGATGCAAATTTGGCATAGATTTCTTTTTTACTTATGTTTTTTAATAATCTTCATCATTTTGAGTCCTTTTATTTTCTTTTTGATGTTCATTTTATTTTTTAAAAAAGTTATCTTTTCTCATTTTACATGTCAAATCCAGTTCCCACTTTCTCCTCCCCTCCTGTTCCCTTCTCCTCCCCCCCCCATCCCTCCACCCATCCATTTCTCAGAAAGGGTAAGGCTTCCTATGGGGAATCAAGAAAGTCAAACACATTGCTTTGAGGCAGGACCAAGGCACTGCGCACTATATCTAGGCTGAGCAAGGTATCCCTTTAGAGAGAATGGGTTCCAAAAAGTCAGAAGAAGCAGTAGGGATAAATTGTGGTCCTGCTGCCAGTGGCCCTACAGTCTGCCCCAGCCATAAACCTGTCACCCACATTCAGAGGGCCTAGTTTGGTCCTTTGCTGGTTCCTTTGATGTCAGGCCAGGGTTCGAAGACTTCCACTAGCTCAGGTAAAGGGTTGCAGTGGGTATCCCCATCATAGTCTTGACCTCTTTGTTTGTATTCTCATTCTTCCCTCTCTTCGACTGGACCATTGTGGTTCTCTGCATGTGCTTTCATCATTTGCTGGATGTAGGTTCTGTGATGACATTTGAGATAGTCATCAACCTGACTACAGGGCAAGGCAAGTTCAGGCACCCACTCCACTATTGCTTATGGTCCTAGCAATCCTTGTGCATTCCTGGGAATTTTCCTAGTGCTAGGTTTCTTGCTAGTCCCATGATGGCTTCCCCAATCAAGTTAACTAGTTCCTAGTTCTCTGTCTCTGTCCTTCTCCCATCTGGACCATCTAGTTACCTCTAGTTCTCTTCCCTCTCCCCTTCTCTATTTTCCCTCCGCTTCTGCCTTCCCTTCCCTCCCCCAACCCATGCTCCCAACTTTCACAGGAGACCTTGTCTATTTTTTTTTTTTCCAAGGGGATCTATGTATGTTGTTCTTAGGGTCCTCCTTGTTAGCTTCTCTGGGATCACAGTCTATAGGCTCCTTATTCTTTGCTTTAGTTAGTACTCACCAATGAATGGATACATACCATGCTAATCTTTCTGGATCTGGGTTACCTCACTCAGGACGGTTTTTCTAGTTCCATCCATTTGCATGCAAATCTCAAGTCATTTTTTTTTTTTACCACTGAGTAGTACTCCATTGTGTAAATGTACCACATTTTGTTTATCCATTCTTCAGTTGAGGGGCATTTAGGTTGTTTCCAGGTTCTGGCTACTATGAATAATGCTGCTATGAACATAGCTGAAAAAATGTCCTTGTAGTATGGTTGAGCATCTTTCGGATTTATACTCAAGAGTAGTATTGCTGGGACATGTGGTAGGTTGATTCCCAGTTTTCTGAGAAACTGTCATACTGGTTTCCAGAGTGGTTGTACAAGTTTGCATTCCCACCAGTAATGGATGAGTGTTTTCCTTACTCCGAATCCTCTCCAGCATAAGCTATTATTGGTATTTTTGATCTTAGCCAGTTTGACAGGTGTAAGATGGTATCTCAGAGTCATTTTGATTTGCATTTCCCTGATGGCGAAGGATGTTGGAAATTTCCTTAAGTGTCTTTCAGACATTTGAAATTCTTCTGTTGAAAATTCTCTGTGTAGATCTGTACCCTATTTTTTAATTGAATTATTTGATATTTTGATGGCTAATTTCTTGAGTTCTTTATATATTTTGAAGATCAGTCCTCTGTCTGATATGGGCTTGGTAAAGATATTTTCACGTTTAGCAACATGCCTTTTTGTCTTATTGACTGTGTTCTTTGCTTTATAGAAGCTTATCAGTTTCAGGAGGTCCCACTTATTTATTGTTGCTCTCAACATCTGTGTTACTGGGGATTTAAAGCAAAGGAAGGGGAGGGAAAATATCAGCCAGGAGAAACTGTCTTGAGAAAGAACCAGAGTACTGTGGAGAAGAAGACCAAGGGAGCAGTCAGTGCCGGGCAAACAGCAGCTCAAAACTCTGCTTTACAAATGTTGAACAGTATTAGCAATATTATTTCCACAGAAAATTAATGATTCAACATGGAAAAATTACTAAAGCCACACATCTTGGGCAAGTGGGAAGAAGCAGATATGCTCATCTTCGTTAGAATCCCAGAGAGTTCATCTGACTTGGAGAGAAAAATCCGGGAGCATGCGGTGATTCATGTAAATAGATGGAGAGATCCTTAGAGGGAGATGCTAGAAAAATCTTCCTCTTCATTTGTTTTCTCCACAAATTAAACAGCAATATGGGTTTAACTAATTTTTAGCCTTTACAGAGAATAGAAAACCCCTTAGTTCCAATGCAAGACTATTCCTTAAGGCACATACATCCCAATTCTTCACTTTCTGTGCTAGTATCTCTCTCAACTACTTCCATCCTTAAAAAAAATAATCCTAACATCAAGCTCCAGCCTAACTCCCCCAGATAAGGAAAATCTTATAGAGTACACCTGAAATTTATGCTGCTATGTCCATACCCACGCGCATATACTTTTCTTGGCTCTTTCCTGCAAGGACTCTAGGAAGAGTTCACAAAGATTGGAATGGTGGCCTTTTCTGATCGTCATGGTCCTTCTCTGGGAATTCCTGAGACAAGCCCTGGTTCCTAGCATTTTGTGTCAGATCTTTAATCCCTGTGTTCTCCTTTAAATCTTTGTCCAGATGAAACATAACTCAGGATCATGAAGCTGTGTGGTCCAAGAGCCGAGGAAATTTCGAGTCCTAAGTCTTCTTTGAATGAGAGTTATTTCACTGGACTGAGGTCTTAATCTTGTCCTTTAGGGACAGTCAGGACAATTCAGGGAGGCATACCACACCCTTCCTCTGAAGAGTTGGTCAAACTGAAGGCCATGTGATTGTTCTGTCTGTTTATCGCCCACACCCCACATCCACTGTATCATCTCTCTCTGTCCTCAATGTCACTCAATACGAGCTCAGCACTGAACAGACATCATTTTGTGACCATTTTACTAAAAGAGAAAAGACATTTATTGCTGTTGATCATTCCAAAATATAGACTCTTTTGCTGTACTCTGACATTTTATCTAAAAAGTCTGGAATCCTTTTCAAAATGTAGATCAAGATCAAGATCAGAATAAATATTCTTATTTTTATGAACCCTAAACTTAGCTAATAGTATTTGATTTGCTTTGTCATTTAACTAATAAATTTCTTTCCTTTTCAGAAAGGACACTGTAAAAAAAAAATTAAAGCATGCTATATCTAAAAACACAATTCCTTTGTCTTAAAAGACATTTGTTGCCATAAGATGCCTAGACTAGTTCAAAAAGATTGCCATTATCCTGCTGTTACCAGCTAATACTACTCAACCAGAGTAGGCTACTGCATGCCTGATATTTCTAAGTAGCTGGTCAGCACTCACATGTATTTTGAAGAATTATGGTGTAAACGATGGTACCGGTTGCTGAGTGAGTTTGTTCTGAGAATTTAAATCACTACTTCAAACAAGGATGTGGGGTGTGACTACATGCATACAGACTAGGTAGATGGCACTGTGCCGCTAACTGTGGAGCTGAGTTCAAAATCCACAGGGAAAGTGATCCAGAGGAAGGATGGAAGCTTCAGACCAGAAAGTCTGCTACTCCTCGTGCTTCAGCTCCTATTCTGTAGAGTTTCTGCTCTACTCTTGGGACTTTCAAACAGTTGCACTCTTTTTCCTCAGCCTACCTAGAATAATTTCTCTCAGTAAAGTGTTCTGATGGTGGCTTAGTCATGTCTGCAGACTACTACATTACTCTTTGAATGAATGACTGGAGCCTGGAGCTCCGTTTCATATAACATACTGACATAAAAAAGTGACAAGCATAATTCTAGAGAAGCGTATGAATTCCTGCAGGTTTTAGTTGCATAAAGTGGTCTGATATGGTTTGTTTGATTAACAGTAAGCTAGAAACAGATTTATGAATACTCTTCTTGGAAACATCTTTAATGATGTGTTCTGTAGTTAATACACTAATTTCTAGTGTGGCTCTCAACTATCTCAAGAGGTTAAACGTTTAAATGAAGTGATCCATGCTCTCCAGATATTTATAACTGAGCTGGATTTTTTTTCCCTTGGAAATTACCACTGACACCAATCTAGATCCCAGTAGATCATTGGTGAGGACTGGGTTTTGATTCCCAGCTGTTTCACAGTAGTTCACACTCTCTGTGCCTCTGGCTCCAGGGGATCTGATACCCTCTTCTGATCTCCACTAGTATCAGGTGTACATGTGATGCACAGGCATAAATACACCTGTGCAAATAAATAAATCCAAGCAAAATGTTTCTTATTAGGAAACCCTAGAGATGGCTCCAGAGATGCTTGCCCTTGGCATTTTCTAGGTCACGTTCCAAAATGACCCATGATTCCGTACAATTAACCCTGGTTAGTTAAACTTACTCCAAAGACTTCAGGGTAGGGTATGGCAATGAGCCATGGAAGGATGCCCGAACAGCCTCAGAGGCCATTAGTATAAGCTTCTTATATGTTTTCAAACTGCTTCTGTGATGGGTTTTATGATGTCGCCTCATTTTTAGCCATACTTTAAAATTGCTATTATTTTAATTGATAACCATACTTGGAGCAATGACAGACTTCTAAAGTGATATGTTTTCATGTTGGGTCCTTCTGCTCCAGGATTTTTATTTGCATTCCAGAGCTGAAGGTTTTGAAAATAATTTTCTCACCTGGAATGATTATCTAATTTAGCAATGATAATGTTTATTTTTTTTTAATGTGAGAATAGTTGAATTACACTGCAGTGCAATTGTGGAATGCATTGTTGGATGCCATGCCTTGATTTGTTATTTCTTATATCAAGCAAGTGTGTGGATGTCCCCTAAGAATATAGAGTGCGAAGTTTGTCAAGTACTGCTTGTCTCGAAACGCTTGAGTAGTTATAGGAATTCTAAAGTTACAAACAAAAAAGTAGAGACTTCCGGAATATGATCACCCATGAGTCATATGAGTCAAGAATATAGCTCTTGTCTCCTTATTTGCCCACCAAGACCTTGCCTTTAGCTGGCTTTGGGGCATTACAAAAACTCATTCTGTGATAGCATGAAGTAGTTAGCTATCATGATTTATTTTCTCTCTGTGTCTTTTTTTTTTGTGGCGAGGATTATGCCTTTCAAATTCCCATATTTCATTCTTGGCTTTTCTTGCAACATTGTTGTTATTGGAAATGTTAGAAGGACGGAAAGCTGCTGCCCACGGAGAATTAAAGGGTATCCAGTAGTGGTTTCTTTGGCCCGATATCAGTCAACATTCGCAGTTGGCTTTCGCAGGGGATTTTAAAGTTTCCTAACTTTAATATTTCTTGCATTGATTTTGTAAATAACTACAGTTATGGATTTAAGGATCCAACAAAAGTTCAAAGCAAAAGATGGAGTTACCATTGTTATGTAAAATAATGGCCTCTTCTGCTGGGGTGGAGGCAAAAAACTGTGTATATGCACCTATGAGGGAATAGTTGGTGTATTTCTGGAAATGCACTCATCTGAATTTTCTTTAGAGTCTATACAATTGTTAGTGTGTTTTAAAAGAGAGAAATGAATTTATATTGGATACCCAATATATTTAAAAAAAATACCTTTTTTGAGAGAGAATCACATATTCTCCAGACACAATCTAGACTGCAATATATGTAAAAAAGCCATATATGTGGGTGCAGCATAACATGAGGAAAACAGAAAGAGAAACGCTACATACGTGGAAAGAGGGGACAGGAGTTATAAAAGGGGACAGAATGCTAATTGTTTTCTAATCCTAATTCCATTGTAGATTTTCTGGCCTTGGTATGAATAAGTACATAAAATACAATTGAGGCTGAAAATACAAAGTTAATGTGAAGCTCCACAGTTTTCCACTGAATGCCTTCTTCTGGCTATGGAGTTTATCCAGTTGTATAGATATTGAATCTGGTTAATTTTGTTGCAAGATGTTTTTATTTATTTGCAAGGAATTTGCAATAAAACTTATAAAAAACAAAGTCATCTTTTGAGAAATTTTGTTTCTCAATGATATCATGCTGGCCAGTTTTGAAATCACTGAATTAGAAACACATGGGCCATAATAAAATGTGCGAGCAGATTTTTTACATTCTCAGTGATCATGCAAAACCATTTTCCTGCAATGACAAAAGACAAAAATTTTCATACAATTGTGTTTTTTTAAGCATTTTTTAAAAAAAAAGCTTTATCTGAAAGTACTAATTGTAAAATGATCCAGCCAAAAGAACCTAAAAAATATGAAAACTGGGACACTATGGTTTAAAATAATTGTGTTTATCTTAAAAGAAATTATCTTTACCTTTCATAGCCACTGGCCATTGACACAGGGCAATGAACGTGACAACATGGCAACATCATGAATAGAGCCATGACCAGTGAAGGAGCATAAGTCAGAACATTGACCTACTATCACCTGCCAATTAATGTGCTATTACTTAACATAAACACATAGAATTATCCAAATAAATATAATTAATCCCTGAATGCTACAGAAAGAGTTGAGTATTACTTTGGGGAAGCTGATACCAAAGACACGTTTGGTGTCTAAATATGAGAGGAAATAGTATTCTGAATCTAATTATACCAGAGACAAAGTGAGCCAGCAAATAAAGCAACTTCTAGTACTTTTGGTTCGATGTTGGAAGTTATCTTTTGGAAATTGTTGGTGCTATGTATGTGACAATTTGGCAGTGTCATAATAATCTATTCAAAAGCTCTTTAAAAAGTTCTCACTTATCTCATACTGCACCCTCAACACATCGCTGTTATACTCAAGATCACAACATAATCCAGAAATGATGACATTACTCTGTGTGGCATTGCTAGGCTGGAGTTCACAACCATTCGGGGGGCTAGGAGTCTAAGGTTGTCTCTCAGCTTGCAAAGGAGCCGTATTCTCACCTAAACTGGTTTGTCTCTGCTTGTACTTTCCTGGCATCTTTCTCCTCTTACGTGAACAGCCAGTGCCTTTTGATAGGCAGACTGTGTGGCTAACAAGGAAAACTCCCACACTGACAGCCAGGGGAACGTGCTAAAATATCACCTGTTTATCTAGCCGCAGCGAGAAAAGATATTATTGTCCTTTGGGAATGTTATTCATTTCTTGGCAGTGCCCTGATTGCAGTCCTTGGTGTAACAAAAGTAGATTTCCTATACAAACAGATCTGGTCTGTCTCTCGCTTTTATAGTTGCAATATAGAGAAGCCTTTAAATACACCTCTTAGATCTACAACTGTGCAGACTGTAACTGATCGAGGTCCTGACTGCTATATTTGGGATTTATCAGCGCCTTTGTGCAGAAGACACACTTCTCATGAGCTTCCCTTAACCAACTGTCTAGCCAGGCTGAAATACTGAAGGGTTTCTGTCTGGGAGCCATAAAACTGTCAAGGTTTCCCTAAAAGCATCTGTAGGTTTTATTGTGTCTATACTATAACCTAGAACATCTCCACCTGACTCTTATTTATCCTTGAGATTATATATGTATATATATATATGTATGTATGTATATCCATCGCTCTCACATGCCCTAATAACCTTCTTACATGGCTAATAACATAAAAGCAATTAGATTTGAGAATAGCTCATCTGCACCATAATGGGTAAGAAGGACAACTTCCTGCCACTGCATTTCCACCCACTGAAGACCTTAAGGAAGCCCTAGTGGGGAAAGTGATAGCACAGCTGACATAAGGAAGCTAATTTTAAACACAGAGATGGATGGGTAGCTGATTAGTTTTTTGCCTAGTTGAGGCAAACCTAGACATGCACAGGAAGAGGAAATCTCAGCCGAGGAACTGCCTCCATCAGATTGGCCTGTAGGAATGTGTGGGGGCATTTTCTTGCTTACTAATTGGTGTAGAATGTCCTAGCCTACTGTGACTGTTACCACATCTGATTAGGTAAACCTGGATGGTATAAGAAGAGCAGTTGAGCAGGCTAGGGCAAGCCAGCTGGTAGTCAGCCTTCTTCTATGGTCTCCGCTTCAATTTCGGCCTCCGAATTCTATTTTTGCTTTCTGCCTTGGCTTCCCTCAATGATGGAAAAGAACTTTTAAGCCAAATAAATTCTTCTTCCCATAGTTGCTTTTAGTCAGTATTTCAACACAGAAACAGAAAGCAAACTAAAACAGAATTTGGTACGGGCAGTAGGGTGTCGCTATGAAGGACCTGATAATGTTTGGGGGAAGATTATGGAGCTTTGGATTAGAAAGCCATTGATTGCTCAGAGCCCAGTGAACTGTTGTTGTGTGAACCTGGTAGGTAATGTCAACATATTGACATTATCTACCATACAGACATTGGAGGCATGGCTTATGAAGTTTCAGAGAGTACTTTGAGAGTTCCTCACAGACTCTATGAGACTACTCCAGTAATACGATGACTTAATAATATGTAGTTTCTAGTGAACTGTTGCTAAAGACTCAGCAATTGGCTGTGATTAACAAGAGTCCTGCACCGCTAACGAGAAGCCTTTGCCTTATCAGGACAACTGATGCTAGTTAGCTATGACTGAAAAATCAGCTGTGACTAAGAGATGAATGTCATTGAGGCGAATTATTCTGGGAAGTATTTTCTTAGGGTCAGCAAACAAACTATGGTCCAGAATTTGCCAATGCTACCTCCCCCCCCCCCTTGCTGGCAGTTTAACTTGGTAAAGTGTTAAGAATCTCCTAGATTGTACTGTTTGGGGCAGTATGAGAGCTGTGGTATTGAAGGGGGCATGGAGAGAAGCTGAAGCTTCGGCCATCTGGTAGGGTTGGAGTCCTTGAAAATACCAAGAGAGGCCACCAGTCAAGGGGCAACCTCAGTTGAAGTGGAGACTCCAACTCTTGGAGATGTCAGGACTGTGGGATAACCATCAAGGATACCAGCAGGTAATGAGTGGTGCCAGACGGAACCTATCAAATGTGTTTTATGTGCTTGGAATGACACGGAAAGGAGAGGCTACCCAAGTCCTTTGGACTCCAGAAGATTACAGGTCAATTTTAGATATAAGACATTGACTTACATGATCTGGAGCTATACTGGTGGAATTTGGTTTGCTTTGATATGATTGCAGTCCTGCCTGGTTCTTTTGCAATAATAAAGAAGATATTTATTTTGGATTTTTAAAGGGGTCCATAGTTTGAAGTCTTTGGATTATGTTTTATTAAATTAATTTACTTTTATTTAAAACATTTCTCAAATAATATTTTCATCATATTCTTTCCTTTCCTCCAGCTCCTACCGTATGTTCCTCACTTTCCTACCCACCAATTTTCATAGATTTTTCTCTCTCACTCCTGAGAAAAAAAAATCCAAACTAACTAGCTAAAAATTCCCCCATAAAAAAATAGTAAAGAACAAACAAATCAAAATGAAAAGAACACATGCACACATGTACACATATATACAAACACATATATACAACATACAAACAAAACATATAAAACAATAGAATCCATTTTGTGTTGGCCAACTACTCCTGGGCATGAGTTTGCCCTAGAATGTGGCTGACATATTCAGTAAAATGGATTTTCTTCTTTTCCCCCACAGTTTGGGGTGGGACTTTGTGTTTACTTCCCATTCTCTGTGATATGTGTCCAACTTCACCCCTGATGACCAGCATTTCAGATCCTGGAAGGTACTCTGAGTGTGAATGGAAGAGAAATATAATCAGCATCAGTTACAAACCCTTTATCTACAACACCAATCTGTCTGCAAGATATACTGGTGCAGTAGAGGCACAAATATTCTGGGAGTAAACAATCACTCATTTGATCAGATTTAAGGCCCACTCTATGAGATGGAGCCCATACCCGACACTGTTTAAGTGGCCAAGAACCTGAGATTAGGTAGGTAAGGGGCCTAAACAAAAAGTTCCTCTATTATTCTACTAAAGTCTTCGAGCATTCCTGGGGAACATTCGTTTCCTTGGCAACAATATAGAAGGGTCCAACTGACTATAGGTTTTTCCTTCCTTGGACAGGTGAGTCTGGGCAGTGTAAGAAAGATAGCCCAGTCTGAGCCCGAGAGAAAGCCAGTGGACAGCAATCCTTCACGCCTCTGTTTTAGTTCTTGCCTGGAGGTTCCCACGTCGATTTCCTTCCTTGGTTCCCGTTGATGATAGCTAGGAAAATAAATTGTGCCAGTGAATTAAATCCTCTCCTCCAGATGTTGTTCTTGGTCAGTGCTTTGTCACAGCAACAGAAAGCAAACTAGAACAGGTAGCTACAATAAGAGTAGATCCGGCTCTATTTATAGCATGAAATAGAAAAGGAAAGCCTGTCTTGGAAAAGCAGTTGATGGCTGTTAGGGAGTCCAAAGGGCCCCGCAGAGACGCTCTCCTCCTTTGCAGTGCAAGGGCAAGCACAGCTGAATGTCAGGCTGAATATAAAATTGTTTAGTAACAGAGTTCCAAAAATAAAGAAAGTACACAGCGGAGCCTATTCTTGTATGTAAACATAATGGCTCTGGTGAGGAATACTTGAGCCCTAAAATACACACTGGAGACATCTGCCTGGATGTCCCGTGCTGAAAGGCTCTTAACTTGTCAGCTCTTTTAGATCCCCTAGTTTTACCGAGAGGTTGCCTACTCCTCCCTAGTAGGGACTGGCAATCGATAGAACTAGAATTGACTGATGATGCCTTTCTCTGATGGGAAGCAACAGATCTTTGTTCTAAGTATGGTTGCTACATTTTATCTCAGCAGTGATAAGTTCCAGCATTACCTGCACAGAGGATGCACATAGCTGATAAAAGGAGAGATTACACATAGAGTGATTTGCAAGAATTTGTCTCATATATACCAGCAGGAGTCAAATCATTATTCCTGCTGCTGAATTTGAATCGTATAGTGCTTAAGGCTGGTTATGAAAGAATTATTTCTCAGGACACAGACTTTAACACCCTGGCAAAGACCACAGTTTTGGAGCAGGAACAAACTTTTACGAGCCTGGACAAAATTAGTGTAAAAAGAATCGTAAGTAGAAATACCTGAGTTTCTTTAGCATATAGCAGAGGAACTAACGAAGCAACTGAGGCAAATCTACACACACACACACACACACACACACACACACACACACACACACACATTTTTTTTTCTAGGAAGCCAGAATGTTTCATCTCATGTGTTTATGAAGAAGTTGCCTGCACCTTCATAGTAAGAGCAGCGATCAATAGAACTTGAAAGGCAAAACCCAGAGGGATATTTCATGCACAAAATGCAGTATTGAGAGCGGCACTGGAATGTAGATACTCTGTGATGAAGCTTTAATACTGACTGGACTGAGGCTCACATGAAGCACACACAAAAGCGTTCCATTAACAGCTCTGAAAACACAGTCATAAACAGAGCCAGTTGGGGCTTTCATTGCACATAAATGATGACATTTACCAAGGGAGTTGTGTAACACTTATAGCTCAGCACAAAAAGAAAAGGGCAGAATAGCATGATGAATATACTTCTTACAGTAAAATATCAGAAACTCTTGATTGGGGTCAACTTTAGCAGGTTATTAGATCTGGAACCCATTGATAAATGAGAGGTCCTGGCTCCAAGGGAAAAAAAGCTCTCTAAGTATAACCTTGTATCAGGAGTTCATTGTGGGGTTCTGTTGAGGGACGTTTGGATATTTATCTCTAGGTGGGTTTTAGCAAGTAAAATTGTATCAGACACTCTTCATCCCATTTATATGACCATCATGATCATTCCAGGATGGCTACTGAATGTAAATAGCAACTGGCAAGCTATGCGTGTCTTTCTTCCAGGATGTTTGGTTTTGAGTGGCCTTGAACACAAGGGAAATATCTTAGAAGACATATATCTTCATGTTTTTTCTTCACATGTGTGTGTATCTGAGCCTGTTTATACCCCAGATTTCTCTCCAGACAGTGACTCACTCCAGACATTTTACTTCCAGAACCATATTTATATAGACAAGCTATTAGTAATTACTCATGTTTATGTAAGTATAAATACAATATAAATATAAAAAGAACTTTTAAAACATAAATAAATATAAACAAATATGTGATATGAAGAAAACATTAAAAATAAAATAATATTTATTGTATTTGTTCTTTGACAATATCATGCATGTGTATAATGCATTTTGGTTACTCCTCCTCTCCTCCTCTATTTTATTTCTCCCACTCCTGTCAACTTACATTTCTATCCAAATCTCTTTCTAACATTCACAGTCCTGATTAAGTCCATTGGGTCAAAAAAAAAACCAAAAGAATCAAGCTATTTGTCAACAGATTTTTAAATTGTTGTATATCTATATCAGTGACAATGTATTTATATAAAATAGTTCTATTTCTTCTTCACCATTAACATATCTTTTATTTCTCTTTCTTGTGTTATTGTACTGGTTAAGATGACCAGGGTAATGTTTTTACATAATTTATGACATTCAAGAAAGGCAGCAAAATTGAAATGAAGTTCAGTAAAATGGTCTGTTTAGTAACTTCACTGACTTGGAATTGACAATGGACATTATTTTAAGCCATCTGAACTTGGTTGAGCACTGAGAGTTCCTATACTGGCTCTCAAAAGAACTTGGCACATGTTACGATATGCACGGTTCTGTCAGTGAACAGAGACAGACTGAGGACCACAAATGAATTAAGAAAAGGAGGGAGCATGAGATGTGACCTTTCCCTCCACTTGCTTGGGATGTATGAACCCAAGAAATTGCTGTGGAACTTTACCCCTTTCTTGGGTTAGCAGGTATATCCTAATCTAGGATATTTGAATTATAAATCCAATGGATTTAAATAAGTTGAAGCTATAGTATATGAAGAACATAAGGGAGAAATGGAGGGAGTTATAGGGGTAACAGAAGTTTTTTTTTTTTGCGGGGGGGGGAGATGTAGAAAAGAAAATCAAGAATAGGGGTTATTAGTGCCACATAGGCCCTGTGTCATTCTGAGTCTCCTATCAGCGAATGGGACAACAGAGACTGCCTGATAAAGCATCTCATAGAGAACATTGCTGAGATGTTTCTTTCCAAGAATGCTAGGAATGATTATGGAAAAAGCAAAGACAAAAATACGTTCTGAGATCTCAAAGTATTTTGAAATCCAGAGGTAGTAATAGCAAATTTGAAGACGAGAGGGGGGTCAAGGTAAGTGCTGTAAGGCCGTTAGGTCTTCTCTTCAGTACATCAAGGTGGCCAGAAATATACAGGAGAACGTCACAGAGAGAAAGCAAATAGAAAAAGCCAATATTGCCGCATTTGCGTCCGAAAACCAAAGCATGGGGGCTCTTTTGTACGTACAGATTGCAGTTTTAAATCTTACTCCTGCTACTTGTTAACTTTGTAACTCAATTCTTGTTACTTAACTTCTCTTTTAATGTTTTCTTGGTTGGCAAACTGGGATAGTATTATAAAATAACAAACAGTTGTAAAAATTATGTTAAACAAATCCCACTGCCTTTGTCAATGGCTCCTCAGTCAGCCCCCATTGTCAGCCACAATCAGAGAGTCCGGTTTGATCACATGCTCGTTCAGTCCCGGTCCAGCTGGATTTGGTGAGCTCCCATTAGAACAGGTACACTGCCTCAGTTGGTGGACCAACCCCTGGTGGTCCTGACTCTTGTTTTTATGGCATGTTCTGGTTTTTTGGCCCTAGTCTATAGGGATGCACAGCTTCCTAGGCATGGATGTAGGGGGAGAGGACCTTGGACTTCCCACAGGGCAGGATTCCTTGCCCTCTCTCAAGCAGGGAGGGGGAGTGAGGGTGAGTGGGAGAGCGGGAGAAGATTGGGAGGAGAAGAGGAAGTGTAAATTTTTTAATGGACAAATAAATATATTAAACCACATAACAGATTTTTCAGAATATTTTATTTCATTGTCTCAAAATAAGGCAATCATTGAGTGCTAGCCAGTGAGAATGCCACAATTCGGACGACCTGTCAATAGCAACATGGGAGAAAGTTTGAGGCTGAAAAGGCATTTTTAAGGAATAACACGTTTCTATACATACACAGACATAAAATATTTTACATGTATGTCAGCAGGTTTTTTTCAAGTGTTTTTGGCTAGTCTTGGGACTAAAGACAACTGATAAAGGTTAAAGCTTCCCTCAGCTTGCAAACATCCCCGGGGTATTGCCGTTAAAGGTGAAATTTGTTACTTGGTGAAACAGACCACTTCTCAAATAGACCCTGGATAGTAGTAAACGAGTAAACTAGCAAAGAGATCAAAGTGTAAGATGTTACACTGCTCACTTGCTGAGATCCCAATATCCAAGCTGGAGGCACGTGTTAAATCACTGTAGAAAGATTCGAAGAGGGAACCGGAAGGTCAGAAGTGCCGCTTATTAAACACCCGAGACCAGGATTCTATGTGTCTCTCTGGTGCTCAGAAGCCTCTATGACTGCAACCAGTGGACCAGAATTGTATCAATATCCTTTCCGGGAGGTATAGAAGAGCCACTGAACAACTGAATGCGGGATTCTGACTGCTTTTATGATTCGCTTCTGAGTTGCTGTAGATAAAATCACAAAGAAATTCTCCTCTGAGAGGAAGGCAAAGCTGTAAAGGAGATAATCAAAGTCAATTTTGGAGTGAGAAAAAAAAATCATCTTCTAAATCCAATATAAGTTTCAGAAAGTCAGACTTTTGTAACGTCTCAGAGTATTAGACAATTTAGCAAAATGATAAATTAACAAGTAGAAAATCTAGAGATGATGGTCAGAATCAGGCATCATTGTGAATGAATGGCTGACTTTTTATTAATATGTGGTACCCTATTTCTTATTACCAGTATACATGCTTATCTACATATGTCAGCACATGGGAGCTTCTTCCTCCCAGAGACGAGCAGTCCCTTTGATTAATCTCTCCTTTTCCCTCCCTGCAAAGGACTCTCCCCAGCTTCTGCTAATTTTATTCCACTCCCAACTTTGTAAAAGTTATCTTTTTGGTCTGTTATCAACATACTGTGTCACAGTGAATGTAATTCAAACATTCCAGATTGGGTTACATAATTGGTCCTTCCCCAGATTCAGCTTCTCATCTTACAATTGGTTCCTGTTCCTTTCTGTAGGAAATGGGATCACGGCAGAAACTCTCTTGCCTTGAGGGCTGCCTAGACATCCAGTGTCACTCAGTCTGTTAATCATCTGTTCTTATTATAACTGAATCTTTCCTCTACATGAATTATAAATTATTTTTACAGATATTTCATTTTATAATGGACACTTTCCTAATCCATTTGCTACATAATGAGTGTCATCCACACAATCATGATAGACTTTTAAGGAGCTAGATGTTCGACCTAGTGTCAAGGCGGAGCTGTATGATCTTTGCATCATATAAGGACTTAGATTCTAACTTATGAAATAAACTTAATCTTGATCAACAGGTAGTTATTAACTTTTAATTTGTTGATTAACAAAATAATTTTATACTATATGGTTCAAAGCAAATAGTAATCAAAGTAGTAGTGATTACGCCAACTACTTCAACGGGGATTGTTTCAAAAGGATATTGACTCAGAACTTCGATAATGTCAGCGTACGAAGAATAAATTGTAAATGTTGGAAGGAAAGGCACACAGGTGAGAAATGAGTATACTGCTTTGCATGGTGTGGTTTCTAAGTGAGTTTGCGAAGAGGATTGTTCTCAGAGGGACAGACACGCTCATCTGAAATACCTGCTGATTTCCCTTAGTTCTGCTGCATTCGGCTCTGAGACAATCTCTGCACAACTGAGGCCTCATCTGCGGAGCTCTTTGTCTTTAAATAGTCATTTAATACATTCCAGCTGCTTTATCTGTAACCTCAGTGCTGTTTGTGATGGTGGCACCACAGATGAAGCCCACCCAATAATGACCAGCATTAAGGAAGTGACTTCACTGTTATCTTTCTCCAAGAAAGCCTAGATAACCATTGTGACAGGAGATTGGCTCAGAGGATACTCAGAACACTTCGACTTTAGGAGAAAACTGGCCACAGAATAATAAATAAAAATACACATTAATGAAGAAACTCTTAAAGATATACACCACAAA
>NC_022021.1:26765771-26782698 GCF_000317375.1 Microtus ochrogaster | reverse complement strand
CCAAGAAGAAAACCAGCTCCACTGTAAAATAAATACTGACATGGGGTACTTACAAATGGGTTACAGAAAATACAAATGAAGTAAAAGAAAGAATGAATTTTTTTCTTAAAAAAATAAGTAAATGATTTTTAACCTATGAAGAGAAATAGTATCATAAGTGATGTGTTTAGTATTTTGTTGAAAAGGTTGTGGGACAAGATGACTCTGAACTTTGGTGTTTAGAACTATATTGATATCATATGTCTGACAGTAATTTAATACCTAACAAAACAAAAATCCACATAGATTTTGACATCTTTTAGTGATTCACACTATAATTATTCTTACAAAAGAACCCAAGGATATTATAACCTTTATTTCATTGGTTTTGCTATTGGAAAATATAAAAGTTTCATCCACTCTACCAATGATCTAGTTTTGGGTTTTTTCCCCCTGCTTCTTTTTGCAAGTCTTCCATATATTTAGTAATATTATTGTCTGAAAACATCCTAATTTTGACCATGTATTATATAAACACCCTTCAAATGTCATGCAAACGAGTCTGTTTTTTTCAACTTTTGGGAAATTTTATTTTTTCCGTGAGTATGACTCTGGTTAAAACTTTTTTTTGTTAATTATGAAGGCTTCCTTCTCAAATTCTCTGCAATACTTTTAGAGAGAATGGACGATTAGCCCTCCAGTCCTAGAAATGAGTATTCTTATATTCGCTCTCAGTGCACAGAATGGTTTCTGTTGAGCTCGACTTCTGATTTTGATGCAGACAGAGCTCAAGTTAATTGGCTTTTAATTGTTTTATTGAGGAAATGTGATCTGATCCACAGGAGGCTGTATGAAAATCTCAGCTTGGCAGGAGTACAGTGCTTATTCATGTCTGAAGCAGTCTGTTAATGGCTGCAGAATGAGGACATTTTATGCCTGAGCAATGGCCACTGTATTCTTAATTTAAGCCATGATCATTTGGTGCTAAGTATCGTGCTTAACATCAGAAGATATAGTTAAACAGAAAAGCTGAGCAAGCCTTTAAGATGACTTTGCAAGAATAAAATAGCAGAAAGGCTCTTCCACAGCCGCAAAGACACATTTTTTTTTTTTGGTTAGGTACCAAGGTGATGGAGGCAACGTGCCAGGGTTCAGATCCCAGCTCTTACCAGACTTTGTGCAAGTCAGCTATTTTCCGTCTGATTGAGACTCTACCACTACATGCAGCCTAGACATTCCATTTAATTCGCAGTTTTTTTCTTTATCTTTGGTGACAAATGCATACAAATTTGGTAATTCCACGTGTGACACTTTTACTTTGTACTGTGTGGATGTCAGATGTCCTAAATAGAATTTGAAGAAGGAGTAATCCAGGTCTAGCATGACATAATTCCCTTCAGGCTTCTGCTGATTTCCTGTCCTCACGACCCCAGTGCCTTCAAAGTTCCAAACAGCGCTTTTCCCTCTGATCCACGAGATCTGTTACTATCACAGCCCCCCCCACCCATGTAGTCAGAGCTCCCTCTGCTTCCTTCTTACAAGGTAACCTATTGCTAAATGTAGGACCCACTTGAGTCATTGAGGATGATCTACTCAACCGAAGAGTCTTGTTTTAGCCACATCTGCTATATCACCTTTACTATATAAGTTAGTATTGATAGGTCCCAGAGATTCGGACCTGGATGTCCACGGAGCCAATTATTTAGCCTATTACAATTGTTAGTGTGAGTGTTTAAAGGAGAAAACAAATGCAAATGTCTTAGCATTTGAATTGTTACTCAAAAACGTTATATAGAGTTGTTATTGTTATCAAGATGTGAGAAAACAATGGAAAACCGACTCACTTTTGATCCTCAAGCTGTCCTTCAAGCATAATGCGAGCAAACAATATATAAGCAAATAATATATTGAGGATATAGAACCAGCAAATTCTTTAAATAAATACAAACAGGCAAGCAAACAAGAAGTACTAGATGGGTTAGCTCAGCAGTTAAGCTTAACTTAAACTGCTTAACTGGTTTTATAGAGGCCTGGAATCTGTTCCCAGAATCATCATGGCAACCCTCGGCATTCTGTAACTCCAATTGCAGGGGACCTAACACTCATTCTGGGGCTCTGTGGTCACCATGTACACATGGAGTGTATAGACGTACATGTGGGCAAAATGCTCGTACACATACATTGCTTATAAACCTTCAGAGTGAAAGAGAAAGGTTCAGTGTCACTGTGAGAGATGGTCTGAGAATATTGAATTTTCTTTAAGAAAAAGATACCCAAAATTAGGCTTATTATAGTCATAGAATAAAATATAATAAATCTCAACAGTGTAAAAATGCAAAAAAAATATAATTAATAAAAATTGAGAGGAAAGGAAGTAGGAGGAAATGGTCATGCTAATTTCTTTGTGATCGTTTTCAGAAATTCAATAAATATGACCTAATCCTGCTATATGCATATAACAAAAATAATATATCTTACCTCAAAATATCCTATAATTTTATTTTTCTTAACTTTCTAGGTACACTGGGAGGAAATAATAATAAATTAACATTTAGACAATTCTTTGAAATATTAGGGCTCTTGTAGTTTTATTTACCTGCTTATGAATTCAATTTTAATAGAAACTATAATGTCAATGTTATGACCAAGTCTTGATAAATGTATTTCATGTAGTAAATTATAATAATTCTGTCATCTTTTCAAATATCAAAACAAATCATCCTGAATGAAATAAATAAAAGTGTTTGTGGTAGTTATCACATGTGTAACAGAATTGAGTGTTTATGTACTTCTACTTTGCATTTTTCCTTATTAACAAAAAATAATTCATAATGTACTTAAGTGTTACCAAGTTTTGTTTCTTCAAATATAAAAAGAATAATTGCCCTGCTACTAAATAATAAATCTCCAATAATGCTTCCAACAGTCCCTTTCAGCACCATACCTGATATCGTACTTTGATCTCATAGAAGTCCTCAAAATAGCTTTCCTCCTTTTGACCTGCGACTTTGACATTGATTCTTAAGCCTTGCAGCAAGTCAGAACTGTATGGGAAGGTTAATGCTGGGATCAATCTCAAGGCAACACAATTATAATTCTGTGGGCATAAACCTGGCATAATTGCTGTTTGTTTTCTAATCTCTAAGGAACTCTGGTGGGTGGCTGAACTTGAGAATACACACCAAGGAGCACACGACCTGTGAAACAGTAGCCTTGACTCATGTAAAGGGTGCTTAGAACCTGTGACCTACAACAGTAGATTCATTGAGCCCTATTGATCAATGTGTCTAGATTAGAATATTTTCCCTTACTTGGCTCTTATTCCCTATCTCTGGCTATCAGTGTAATGTGTTTGTTCAATATTTTGGGCAGCATATTGCAATGAAGATATTTGAAAACATGTCTTGAACCAGTATCTTTTGTTTCCTAAGTTATGAATCATTTTTCCTGAGATTTTTTTATTCCACTAATAGTTTATATATATATATGTATACATATGTATGTATATAATTGATTTATATTGAGCTCTACATTTTTTTCTGCTTCCCTCCCTGTCTCTCCCCTCCCCTTCAACCCTCTCCCATGCTCCTAATTTACGCAGGAGATCTTGTCCTTTTCTACTTCCTAGGTAGATTAGCTCCATGTATATAGTCTTTCTAATCCTGACATTATTCCCTTTCAAATCCTGTCAAAAACAAAGCAAAACAAAGAAACCAAAAGCCCCTTCTTCCCGCATTCTCAGTGTGGTTTCATGTTCTTCTATGCTCCATGCTTCATTCATTGCCACCAGCACCAAATTCAGACATAATTACCTTTTACTGAAGATCTGAGCTTCCTGGCAGAAGTTCATCTGCACGGTAGCCCTCATTTCAGCTGCCTAGTGTGTTGCATTAGCCTTTCTAGAACACAGCAACATTAGCTTCTGTTAGCCTAACATCAATGATTCCCAAAAGAGGCTCCACATAAGACCCAAGCAGCTCACACCGCCATTCCATTTCAATGGGATGATAATCTGTCATTGTAATGACTGGATTAAAGTGTTGTTTTATTTATAGTTTCTGATTTACTTGAAAAGGAGAAATCATTAAACAAAGTACAGATTGGGAAAAAAATTAAGAGTCAAATGAAGAAAGCTGCAATGTCCTTTGAGAGCAAATGTAACAATAATAAATTATCTTCATTCCTATTAATTTAGAAAGAGTTCTGTATGTCTCTCATTTGATTTAGTTCTCCTTTCCATCATTTATAATTCAAATAAATTGTCAACATTTCTAATCACAGATGAAAGCACTTTATGCCTTCCTTCTGCAGCATATTGTAATAGAATTAGCTAGGCAGATTGTCATTTTAATAAATTCGGGTTTTTGTTCAGCCAGTAGTAATCTTGCCATGCAAGAATAATTAAATTGTATCTGAACTTCAAATGTTAATGATAATATTCTTATTTACCCTTGAAAAATAGAATAAACGCAAGCTCAAAAAGATGATACCTTTACTTCTCGGCAGTACTTCTCAATCTAAATAATTGATTTAGATCAATAAGAATCTTTATATTTTAAAATAAGAAGGGAGGGGGATGAGTATTTTAGACACATAATTTGCCTGCTCATTTGCATGGATATTGGGCGGGTGCAGGAAAGGGTGAGCATCACTTATACATTGGGCTGATTGAATCTGCGCAGTGCTCCTGCATATTTAGTAGTTCTACAGTCTATAACACTGAGTACTGGAAGAGAACATAATGGATCTTTCGGCCTGATTTTGAGTCCCTGTGGGGAGCTAGACTAAGTTCACTAAATGTTTGTTTCTAGTTTTTAATTAGTTACTGTGTTTTCTAGGGAGAATATGAGTCCAAAAGTAAGATATCCTAAAAATGAAGGTGATTACAACCAAGACTTGATGTATTGGGCTGGGCTGGACTCCCCATGATCTGTTGATTTCTGCATTGTTTCCAGCTGCATCTTTTTTGTGATGGTTCCCATTAGCTGCAGAGAGGCTCCTATAATGAAGGCTGGTAGCCAGACTCATCTGGGGTACAAGGATGAGAGTTAGAAAGTAGTAAGTAGTGGGACTAGTCTAGCAGAGTGGTGCTGGTAATTCTTCTCTAAGGTCCATGACCTCACTAGACTTGGGAAGCTGGCTAGACCTCCAGTACCAGGCATGATTTCCTTCACATTAGTTGAGTGGGTCTTAAGTCCAATTACACAGCTGTTGGTTACCTGGTATCAAATACAAATTCAGAACAGAAATTTTATCTTTAAAAATTAGATTACATCATTTACCCCTTCCCATAAGCACATTGCGACAACATTCAACAAGGATCATTTTTATTTATTATTATTTTAATTGAGCTCTACATTTTTATCTGCTCCCCTCCCTACCTCTCCCCTCCTCTTCAACCCTCTCCCAAGGTCCCCATGCTCCCAATTTCTTCAGGAGATCTTGTCTTTTTTTTAGTTTATTTTATTATGTATACAATATTCTGTCTGTGTGTATGCCTGCAGGCCAGAAGAGGGCACTAGACCCCATTACAGATGGTTGTGAGCCACCATGTGGTTGCTGGGAATTGAACTCAGGACCTTTGGAAGAGCAGGCAATGCTCTTAACCTCTGAGCCATCTCTCCAGCCCCGAGATCTTGTCTTTTTCTACTTCCCATGTAGATTATATCTATGTATGTCTCTCTTAGGGTCCTCATTGTTGCCTAGTTTTTCTGGGATTGTGATTTGTGGGCTGGATGTGTTTTTTGCTTTATGTTTAAAAATCACTTATGAGTGAGTACATGTGATAATTGTCTTTCTGTATCTGGGTTACCTCACTCAAAATGATGTTTTCTAGCTCCATCCATTTGCCTGCAAAATTCAAGATGTCGTTATTTTTTTCCTGCTGTGTAGTACTCCATTGTGTAAATTTACCACATTTTCCTTATCCATTCTTCAGTTGAAGGGCATTTAGGTTGTTTCCAGGTTCTGGCTATGGCGAACAATGCTGCTATGAACATAGCTGAGCACATGTCCTTGTGGCATGATTAAGCATCCTTTGGATATATACCCAAAAGTGGTATTCCTGGGTCTTGTGGAAGGTTGTTTCCTAACAAGGATCATTTTCATCTCAATACAATAAATGTTCAGGAAGGTTTGCTCCCACAGCTGAAGAATAGAAATGACTAGCGCACAACATGAAAATGCCACCTGTACATGTAACTTGCTGTGCTGGTCAATGCTATGGTTTATAGGTGTCACACCAAGGTAGAACTATGATTGCTTCCCTCCCTTAGCAGCTTCCACAGTGCTTTCAGGAACTGAGAGCTACACAATAGAAAGGAGGCTTTCAGGCCAGATCCTGCTTGATTCTCCTGAGTTCTATTTCCGAAATATACAGTGTCTTTAATGACAGGGCCTCAGAAAACCTCTTGAAAGAATAGGCAGAAAGAATTTAAGAGCCAGAGCACAAGGAAGTCTGCTGAAGAGCAGTCTCCCCCCAAGAATGGCTGCATCACCAAGACCAAAACAATTAATATCAAAGGGCCTACTAACGTGGAAAGCAGAAAACTTCACAGGTCCCCACCACAAAGAAATTCAGGTAAAAATTGGTGCTGGGAGAAGGAGAATAAGACACTCAGAATGGAGCCCCTCACTGGTTGTCCAATACAAAATGGTCAGTCCTGCAATCATACGTGTATGTTATTGTGTGTATACAATATGAGAATGTGTCTATGAAAATAATTATCAAAGGAAAAGAAGCTATCAATTTGAGAGTGTGAGAAGAACATGGGAGGGGTTAGAAAGAGGATCCCTGGGAAGGGCTGGGGGAATAAAAAAGAAGAGGTTTTTGTTTATTTCTATTTTTGTTAAAAACATATAAGAAATTTAGATTTTATAAAAAACAAGATATAAATGTTTCCTATGTTATGGTATTACCTTAGGAGAAGAAAGCTGGTTCCAAACTGATGAACTAAGCACGTTTTCATTATGTATTTTTGCTTATTATTTAAATTATAAGATGAATTAATTTCCATTTTCCAGGGTTATTAGCAGAGACAGAGTCTGCTGCTGAGTTATCTGCTAACTAATGAATGCTAACATGAAACAAGCTCTCCACTGCAATACCCACAGCAGGCAAAAGTAAAACCATATATTCTATCAGCTACAGCTTAAAGGGTAAGTCCTTCCACGGGAAGAAACCAACAATTAATTTTCATAAATAACCTCTTTGAAATCCTGCAAAAATTCCCAATATGAATTTATAGGTTCCAAAATAAACAAATCGATTCCTAGTTATGAGATATTTGAATGGATCTATCAGTGAAGAGTTTATGATGAAGATAGAGGGCCCACACTGACAGAGCCTGTTGAATCTGCAAGGAAGTACTGACGTCAGATATGGGGTCCAAACAGTTGTGTTTCTGTGGGCTCCTGTGACTGGAGACAGCTCACAGAAAGCCCAAGCACAACTCCTCCATTCCCAGGACAGAAATGATGCAATTGACCCCTTGAAATGTACAGGAACAAATCAAGGGGCAACACTAACACAACCTGTTGAATATGTGATGCGGGAGGCCTTTCTGTATGCTGTGATTACCATTAATGAATAAATAAATGGCTTTGGACTATAGCAGGGTAAAACAGAGGTGGGTGGGGAAAACTAAACTAAATGCTGGGAGGAAGAAGGCTGAGTCAGAGAGAAGCCATGTAGCTGCCACTGGAGACAGCTGTGAAGGAACCTTGTCGGTAGGCCATGAGCCTTGTGGTAAAATATAAAATAAGGAAATAGGTTAAATTAGGATGTCGCTAGCCTATAAGAAGTTAGAGCTAATAGGCCAAGCAGTGATTTAATTAATACAGTTTCTGTGTGATTATTTCAGGTCTGGGCAGCCGGGAAATGAACAAGCAGCCCCCTACAACAAATATGCAAGGAAGAACCGTGCCAAGAGGAGGAGAGACAGTATCCATGGTGACCAGAGTGACTTGTATCCAGCACATTCCACAAAGAAGCCAGACAGGGCATGCCCAAAGCCTCTTCTAGGCACATGCAGAGTTACACTCTGCAACCAATGAAATATCTAGGTACTCATTGCATACTTGAAAATAAATACAAATAGGAAGGGAGCCAGCCCCCTCTTCTCTGATGGAACCTGTATGGCACTCAGTGGTGACAATATCCCTGCCCCCACAGGGTCCTATGTTTGCATACTTAGCCCTCAATTGGTGAAACTGTTTGGAAAGGGTAGGAGGTGTGTCCTTATTGGAGGAGGTGTGTCACTGGGGAAAACTTTGATGTTTAAATTGACTCCTGATATCCCAAGTGTTTCTGCCCCCTCTCTGTCTCATAGTTGCCTCTCAAGACATGAGCTCTTAGTAAGTACTCCAGAAACATGCCTTTTTGCCTGTTGCCATGTTGTGTGCCATGATGGTAATGCACATTAACCCTCCAAAACTGTAAGCCCCAGAGAAACTCTTTCTTCTAGAAGTTGCCTTGGTCATGGTGCCTTATTACAGCAAAAGGAAAGTAATTAAGGCATAGTCGATGCTCATGTATTGAAAGTTAACAGTTCTCTATATCTGCTTGTCACTTGTATAAGAAATATCACAGCAGATCATGAAGGAAACTTCATGGAACCTCAGTATCCCCCGTCTTCCACACCCTACAGATACTTTCAACAGAGTGAGGACAATTTCTCTTGGGAAAGTAGGCATAAGAAATTTCCCAAATCTAGCTTAAACCCATATTCTTCACCATGTATTGTTTTGATAAAAAGAAAAGAACCACAAAGCAGAAACACAGACATAACAAAAAGACATAAAAGTAGGATGGGAACTGTGTAGGAGGAAGGAAGGGGTGACGTTGGTGTGGGTGGAAAAAGGCTGGGTGTGTAGAGGAATGACTATGAACACAATGTGTATATACATATGTGTACATTATTAAATACACATACATACATAATACATATCATATGCATATATGAATATGGGTGTCAAGGAATAAATTAATATAAAAATTAATCAACAAAAATTAGTATAAAAAGGATAAAAGTATATCTTACAACATTTATATTTTTCTGTTAGTTTGATACATGCTCTCAGTGCACTGTGATTATGTTCACCTCCGTTACCCTCTCTTATCTGGCTCTCACCTCTCTAACCCTCCTCTTCCTGCCAACCAGTCCCCCTACTGTATCACCTCTTCTAAGACACAGGGAATAACATGAAGGAGAAGGTAGCAAGATTGTGAGTGCAGTAATACAAAGTCAGGTTCTAAAAAAGTCAGACATCTGGACAAACCAAGACCTTGGCAACCATGACCACACCTTAGCTGTGACTGCCTGTCCAAGAGCAATGCACATCTTTATTGGTGTTGACATTTTGTGAAGAGGTAAATTCAGAGACACTTGTGACTCAGTTTTGCTCTACTGAAATGACTCTTAAATGAGCATGCCCTATTTTCTTTTTTTTTAAATTTATTTATTTATTAAAGATTTCTGTCTCTTCCCCGTCACCGCCTCCCATTTCCCTCCCCCTCCCCCAATCAAGTCCCCCTCCCTCCTCAGCCTGAAGAGCAGTCAGGGTTCCCTGACCTGTGGGAAGTCCAAGGAACCCCCACCTCCATCCAGGTCTAGTAAGTTGAGCATCCAAACTACCTAGGCTCCTACAAAGCCAGTGCGTGCAGTAGGATTAGAAACCCATTGCCATTGTTCTTGAGTTCTCAGTAGTCCTCATTGTCCACTATGTTCAGAGAGACCAGTTTTATCCCAGGCTTTTTCAGACCCAGGCCAGCTGGCCTTGGTGAGTTCCCAATAGAACATCCCCATTGTCTCAGTGTGTGGGTGCACCCCTTGCAGTCCTGAGTTCCTTGCTCGTGCTCTCTCTCCTTCTGCTCCTGATTTGCACCTTGAGAATTATGTCCGGTGCTCCAATGTGGGTCTCTGTCTCTCTCTCCTTTCATCACCTGATGAAGGTTAATATTCAGGAGGATGCCTATATGTTTTTCTTTGGGTTCTCCTTATTTAGCTTCTCTATGATCACTAATTATAGGCTCAATATCCTTTGTTTGTGGCTAGAATCCAAATATGAGTGAGTACATCCCAGCATGCCCTATTTTCAATGCTCCCTACCTTAGAACCATCGTCTGTCACTGTTTGAAATGAAATCCTCAAATTTGCTTGTTATTTTTCAATTTCTAATATTTGTTTATTTTGCAATTAAAATTGTTTATTGTAATGAACTCACAAAACAGCACGCAGCTAGATTAAGTAGCTACTCAAACAAATACTTGTCCTATTGTTAGATACATTCCACTGAAATTTTGAGTAAAAACTCAAACTCAACCCCATAGCACGCAATATTTTCTAGCATTAGATGACAGTCTCATAACTCATGTCTCTGTTTTCTGCTCAACACTCATTTTTCCCCACTATAGACAATATATATTTATTTAAAAACTTCAATTGTGAAGACCATTTCTGCAGCCACAGTTACACTTTCAAATTGATTTTCATATTTACTTATTGATTTTATTCCATGTTTTATAGCAAACTATTTCAGAGATGTAAAAAGCTTGGCTTATAGAAAACTGATGTATAATGCTGTTCTCTCTCCAGGCCTGGCATGGCTGTTGTCATGACACACTTTTGTGTGTAGCCCCTTACGTAGCTTATATTAATAGCCCTAATCAACTCCTTAATTCGCCATACTAAATTTGGATGAAACTGATTTTCTACCTTCAATATTTCCTCTTTCTACTAAAAGAACAGTGATGAAAGATAATACATTGTGTCTGCATGGAAGTTAATTCTCTTCAAAAACAGAGGCTAAAAGTCAAGGTTGTACTCACTTCAGTCTATCCAAACCAGGGGCATGGGGACAGGATTGCGGGGAGACCGTAAGGGAAGATGATGAAACCGAGTAAGAATGAAGTACCTAGTTGTAGACATTAGAACTCCCTGACTCCCATAGAGAATTCTCGGTTATTTCCCCCCAATTGTCAACATAAGACAATAATTTTTCTTAGTGCTCCTTTATTATCAAAGAAAAAAAAACACTTCTTTGGGGAACTTTATTGTAGCAAAATAGATAAAAATAGTTAATTACTAATGAATAAAATCAGTGCACCATCTCTGTAACACAATTAATATAAAACTCAGAATGTCGTTCAAAGAAAGTAAAATTTTCATACTACACAGAGCTTTGAAGAGTATTTCTGTTCTATTACTTATGAAGTAGTGTAGGTCATTTCCTTTTGCACAGTAGCCTATAGATGTTAGTGTTTGGGGCTGATGTTCCCATGTCCTCTGGGCTATCAGTATAGCTCTTGAATATACAGTTGCAGTGGTCTGGGTGTGTTTGAATACACAAAGTAACAGAAGACCAAATTAAAAGACAGATAAGATAATTGAAATTCTTTGTCCAATAATTTCTGGCTCAGTGAAAGGGCCTGGCCCTGAACACAAGATTTTCTTATTAGGAAAGCAAGGGTTGGCATGATGAAAATGAATATCTCGACAATTATGATTTTTTTTAAAAAGGGAAGAAGACAGAATTTGAGAATGCTTTTGGGTTATTCATTCATCAAATCAAAAAAAAGCAGCAGTACAAAACCATGCATGGGAGCCAACAAGAGAGAAAATATGACTCCAAAACCCCGAATGTTTTTCATAAGATACAGCGTGTCCTAAGGATGTGCCTCAGGGGAATCAAGTAATTCGACTGAGGGTTAAACTAACAGCAGATAGCCCTAGATGTAAGGGATTGAAATTAATATTTATGTAAGCTTTGAACTGCTGGGGCCTTAGGTTCACTAGCTACGCAATATTAATGGGAAATTTTTTTGTCACTGTTTCCCGTAGTATGGGAATATTGAATTGACATAAAATTTTAATGGAAGTATTTCTAATATCAGATTTATGAAGGAAAAGGGCACTGTGAAAGTCATTAGCAAAGCTCATAACAGAATATCATGATGGCTTACAAATAATAATTTAAAAGGAAGAAATATATATCATAGTTAGCTGAGAATCAGGAGCTAGTTTTCTAATATCTAGTCATGCTGAATTTATCAAATGATTCATTTTTAATTTTTATTTATTATTTGACTTTTTTTTTTTCGAGGATTCTCTAGTTTATTTCGTGAGGGTGATTCCAGAGAGGTGTGACCAAGCAGAGAAGACTGTCCCTAGATGTGGGAGGCAACATGGGGAGAAAGAACCCTTGTCTTAGACTAAATAAAAAGGGAAGAAATATAAAGTAGGCTGAGCACGGGTTTCTCTGTTGAAGATACAATGTAACAAACCCTCCCAGCTCCCGGATACAATGTAACAAACCCTCCCAGCTCCCAGATACAATGTAGCAAACCCTCCTTGTTCCCAGATACAATGTAACAAATCATCCTGGCTCCCAGATACAATGTAACAACCCCCTGGCTCTGGGATACAATGTAACAAACCCTCCTGGCTCCCGGCTCCACACCAGGGTGTGCTGTACCCTCAAACTGTGGGCCAAAATAAACCCCTCTTATTGCTTCTAACCAGCCTACCCCTGGACTGTTTCTGTGGCACTCCTGAGTTCCTGCCGGCACACCCTCCCCCTTATCCAGGCACCGGGTTTGCCATTTGGAACTGTGTGGAGGTTTTAGCTAGCACTCTCCCGTTTAGGGTGGGGACGGGACGGTGAAGGCAAGTTTTCATTCCCTTACTGACACTTGGCTGTCGTCTTGAGAAGCAGTCCTTTGCCTACTTCTGCCACTTCTAAAACCGGACTCGCTGAATATAGCGGACAATGAGGGCTGTTGAGAAGTCAAGAACAATGGCACTGGGTTTTGATCCTACTGCACGTACTGGCTGTGTGGGAGCCTAGCCTGTTTGGATGTTCACCTTACTAGACCTGGAAGGAGGTGGGAGGTCCTTGGACTCCCCACAGGGCAGGGAACCCTGACTGCTCTTCTGGCTGATGAAAGAGGGGGAGTTGATTGGGGGAGGGGGAGGGATATGGGAGGCGGTGACGGGGAGGAGACAGAAATCTTTAATAAATAAATAAATAAAATAAACTAGGATACGACATCCACATACCTAGCTGAAAAAAAAGTAGACTAGCAGAGAGTAATTATTTGACATTTTTATACATCTACAAAATTATCTTGATCACAGTTTACCCTCCCTACTCCTCTCCAATTCCTCCCAGATCCTCCATCATCGCTCCTTCCCAACTTCATATTCTTCTTGTACATTTATTCATTCATTCATTTGTTTTTTCATTCATAACACACTGAGTTCAATTAGTGATGTCCATATGCACACAGGAAAAAAATCACAGTCTGGGACATACCGTTGGCCATACCCCTTAAGGACAAGTAAGTCACCTTCCTTCAGCAGCTACCAACTACTAATACATCTTTGGTAGAGGAGGGTCCTATCATTAAATCATAAGAGAAACTGTGGCCTACATGTCATTAAAATTGGATAGAAGACTAAGTGTTGGTTTTCCTTGTGAGCTTTAATAACAACTTGGCTACCAAAATATCCACTGGTGCAACAGGGATTGCTTGGAATAGAAGTATATAAGCTCCCTTTGGTTGGATTTAAAGCCTACTCCACAAGATGTAGCTGATGTCTGGTACTGTCAGGACATGGCCACAGACAAGAACCTAGTACAATAGTACTACTAAATAGATATAGTAGGAAAATTCTCCCTAACTTTGTATCTTTATCTCCATAGATTAGTGAATCAACCATCATCAGAGAATGTTGGTGATTAATACAAAGACTCACAGCTTGTCTATGAGACTGTCACGTCATCATATAAATGAGACATTTACTACATTTCCACCTCTAAGACTCAAGTACGCGGAAGAGGGATAATCGTTGTGAAAGATGGGGCAGAAGGACTGCAAGTACCAGGCAGAGTGCGTATCTGCAGAAAAACAATAATGAATTGTCTGACATGCCAGCACCCCAGTCCATGTAAATCCACAGAGACCATGACAGTGTTCAGTAGCCCTGCACAAGATTAAACAGGTAAAATCACATAAGGGGGGTCCTTATGAAGTACCACTCCCAGGTGAGGAGCCATTGATCTTTGGTGACTTCTAGGAGAAAGGGCTCAGTTTTCTTCAGCTATATATCCCCTATCCTAGTCAATATTCTATTGCCATGAAGAGACACCATGATCAAGGCAACTATTATAAGAGAAAGCATTTAACTGGGAACTAGCTTACAGTGTCAGAGGTTTAGTTCATTGTCAGTATGAAAGGAAGCATGTTGCCATGCAGGCAGACACTGGAGCAGTAGCTAAAAGCTGCATCCTAATTTATAGGCACAGAGAGACAGAGAGAGACAGAGAGAATAGAGAGACACAGAGAGATACAGATAGACTCTAGACTTAGCATGGATTTTTGAAACCTTTAAGGCTACTTCCAGTGAAATGCTTCTTCCATAAAGGCAACACCTCCTAATGCTTCTAATCCTTTAAAACAATGATATAAAGGCAACACCTCCTAATCCTTCTAATCCTTAAAAACAGTGCAGTCATTATTTGAGTCATTCATGATAGGCCCCGAGAGACCATTTCATGCTCCAGTGTTTTGATTGTTCTATATCTGTTCACATACAGGTACCACTGACTATAGTTCATGGGTTAAAGACATAAAGGTAGGCTGGGTGTGGTGGTCCACACCTTTAATCCCAGAACTTGGAAGGCAGAGGCAGGTGAATTTCTGTAAGTTCTAGGCCAGTCTGATCGATAACGTGAGTTCCAGGATAGCCAGACCTACACAGGGAAACCCTGTCTCAAAAGAAAAACAAAAACCAAATCAAACAAAAATCATAAAGGTGGTGGGTTGGAAAGGAAGTCAGTGAGGGTAGATTTGATAATAGCATATTATATTCATCTATGACATTTTAAAACAAAAAGAATTAAAAAGCAAAATTATTTTAGAAACCTTGAACTTCAGAATACAGTATTTGCTAAAGAGAATAGAAACCCATGATGTAAACATTTTATATAATTATATATGTGTTTGTGTTAAAATAAAATTATTTGAAACATAAACTTAGTGGATTAGTGGTTAAGAGCACTTGATGATCTTGCAGAGAACCCAGGTTTGGTTCATCATATGTACATGGTGGTACACAACCATTCATAATTCAGTTACAGGGGATCCAGTGTTTGTCTTTGGTCTTGGTAGGCACTATACACACATGGTGCGCACATACACACACACATGCGTACATATATATACATATATACGCACATACATGCTCATACACACATGTATATACACAACATATATATATATATATGTATATATATGCAACATTCTCAAATGTGAAATAAAAATAAATAAATCTAAGAACAAAAAAAATATTATTATTCCTACTCTGGGCAGGAAATGCAGAAAGAAGAGGTATGTGAAGTAAAAAAAAAAACCAAAACTTGCATAAAAAAAATTTCCACAATGGTATGCAATTTAGACCTACACTTGCATATCTTCCCACCCGACACACTCATTCCCCTGTCCATCTGAGAACACAAATAAGAGCTGGGTTTACGTTGGGAGACCCGCCTGCACATTTCCTGTTGCTGCTCACTTCCCAGGGCCTTCGTCTTCTGTCTGGAAGTCTCTGATTCTGGAAGGTTAAGAAGGGTGTAACGCAGAGCCATGGTAAGAGCAGAGGACTGGAGCCCACGTAAGGTTGCGCTGACAGGAGACCTGCATGAAACTGAGAAAGTCAGGCAACCCAAGTTTTGCAGCATTGCCTAGAGGAAGAGGTGTGGCCAATAGTCTGATATAAGGTACTTAAGGGGCACTAGATACATTACGCAGGGTTTTCTGATACTCCAGTATCTATCAGTACCTGAGTACCTGAAAGACCAGAGTAATGAATGGCCGTAAGGTGTTCTTAGATGCAGAGTGTTCTGTAATGTCATTGAGTCTTCAATGAAACAGACAAGCCTATAGTGTTATGTGATCTTTAACAAAATCCAAATGAGAGAGAAGTCGGAGAGCAAAAACGTTGTTATTGTCATTTCTTGTGGTTTTATTAATGAAAGAATACTCTATGAAACACTTTAAAAAGAACAGGTAACTTTAAAAGTGGACCTGAAAATTTAAATGGCATACAGTGAATTTAGAAAGTCTATGGACTATGAATATCTAAAGGTCAGCGAGTTAGGATTTTTTTTAGTACTCTATCAAGCAAGATAATTTGGACTTGCATGAGTGTTCACTGTTTCTTTTTAATACTTGAATTCTAAAACAGATTCTAACTTTTTATTAAACTTTTTCCAACTTGGAGCTCAGGTCTCACATATCACCACATTGGTATAAATATTAGGAATATGTAATGAATATTAACAACATTACTTTATTATTCTTCAATCTTCAGTCATACTAATACAGGTTGGCACATGCATATACATTCTCACAATAAGGGAAGGGATATTCTTTGCCCTCCTGTCTGAGCTTCTTTGATAAGTGGCTTTGATGAGTTATTATGCAACTGGCATTTGATACAAACTGGAGTCTCTATCAAGCTGCTTCCCATGGTTGCTGAACCGCTGCCCACAGCTCAGAAGATATAATATTTATGTACTCTGCTTCACTTCTTTTCACCAATGTTGTGGTTCAACTCCTCCCGTACCAGATGTTCTCATGCGAGTATTATATAGTCTAGAAAACATCCACATACCACTGAAGAATCTCATTTATTCAAGCTTTCATTTTTAAAAAATTGTTTTGAGCACTTACTTCAATGAAGATATTTGAGTGGAAGCAATATGGACGTGACTGATAGATACCATTCCTCCTTCAAGAATTTAGGTGGGCCGGGCGATGGTGGCGCAGGCCTTTAATCCCAGCACTCGGGAGGCAGAGGCTGGAGGATCTCTGTGAGTTCGAGACCAGCCTGGTCTACAGAGCTAGTTCCAGGACAGGCTCCAAAGCCACAGAGAAACCCTGTCT
>NC_022021.1:26750209-26765671 GCF_000317375.1 Microtus ochrogaster | reverse complement strand
AAAAAAAAAAAAAAAAAAAAAAAAAAAAAGAATTTAGGTGGGACCAGAGGTGAAGGACACTCAGTACATAATGCAACCATACAACCAAAATGTTATTTTTGAGATTAAGGGCCTAAAAATGAAATGAAGAATGTCAGAAGTAGATCTTACAGTTGGTGTTAAAGGACCTGGTCTACAGAAAGGAACACTTAAGGTCATTCTTAAATGGGAGAAAAGGCCTATGTGTAAGGGAGTGGCGCTCAGTGCTCAGGACTAAGGGTTTATAGCATTAGAAGGAGGAGCAAGCATAAGGGAGTACACAAGGCTATTGCCCAAGAGGTGGTTGAGATGGTGGGAAAGGCTACCTCCTGCTGAGCTTGGAGTCATGATGAGGATGTGGCTTTCATTATGAATGTAATGGAAATCTCTTCAAGGTTATTATCCAGAGAAATCAAATAATGGATTTGTTGTAGAAGGATCATTTTACTACTGTGTGAGTCTTGTTTGCAGAAAACAATTACAGTAATCAGATCCAGGTTAAAGTATGTGATTTGATCATGTTTTTATTGATAGCCTCCACCAAGAAAACCAGCTAGAGAAAGGCAGACCCTAACGGGGTCAGCATGGTCTGTGTACGAAATTCCAGGACATCACAGTTTGGCACTGTCTCAACAGTTAAAAGAAAACTTTTATAGTTAAGAAGATAAACTCTTAAATCCAGAAGAAGAATGTGAAAAAGTGCTTTCCTTAACTTGTACTGTCATTGGTCTTAAATTTTTAACATTTTTTCTTCATTTATAAAGTACTTCCCTCTGGGATGGGGTTAATTTCTTATACATATTCTGTCTTTTATTTTTAATTTCAAGAACAAGCTATATATTTTCTTCCAAGTAATATCTATCACCTTGTTCTTTGCATGTTATCTAGAACATAAAAATATTTTGTTGAAATAAGTTAGATAGAATGAAATGTAGAAAGTATTTTCCAAGTCCTTCCAAATGTATTTTAAAATCATTTTTGTTACTTGTTAAATGGATGCTAAGCAACAGGATGTGATTTTTGTGGGTATTTCATAAAACAGGGAAATCTCTGCTTGGTTGAGAATTGAGAATGCCAAACTATTATTGAGACTTCAAACAGAACACAGCCTTGGCATGTAAAATGTCTTCTCATTTTAAAGAGGTCCAAGGATTCATAAACAATGTAGACAGATTCAAACCCTATTCAAGACAGGCCAGAGCCGAGAAGTTTCACAAATCCATCCCAAGGGAAGTTATGAAGGCTGAACAACCTTCTTATTCTTCTAATTCTTTCTTTTCTCGGTTCCTTCTTCATGACATTCCTTTGCTCCCAGATGCCAAGGTTTATCATCAAATATGAAGTTATTCCATTCACCCCATTACATAAAATCACAAAAGGGATTAATGAAGCTGATATTTTCTCTAAGAGCATTTAGTATGGTAATTTTTGTATAGTTTAATCTACAGATGTGTAGGAATTAAGGTGGTAGGATTGTGGATGGACATGTTTTAATGGCGCCAGTCCCAAATAATGACCCAGAGACTTCTTATTAATTATGAAAACTCAGCCTTTAGCTTAAGCTTGTGCCTAACTAGCTCTTATAAGTTAAATCAACCCATTTATAGTAGTCTATGTTCTGTTATGTGCCATTACCTCTCTTCCACCTGTTTCCTTCCCATGTCTCTTTGTATCTTCATTGTACTTAGATTCCTCCTCTTCCTTTCTTTCCCATAAAATTCCACTTTTACCTCCTGGCTAGCTATTAGCCATTCAGTTTTTTGTTACACCAATCACAGCCATACACCTTCACACATACAAATATCCTACAACACAGGACTGTTCTAAGAAAATCTTCCCAGGAGTGTTAGGATATCAATGTCTGCTCCTGTGACAGAAAGTCTTGATTATAGCTGGAACCAAGAGTCTAAAGAGAGTCTAGCCTAGCACAAGTTAGGAATATCTATTGCCATAGCTTGTGCATTGAGGAACCTTACAAGCTGCCACTCTTCTGTATCCCAAGAATAGGGGGAGACAGTCACAGGCACTGAAACCTTTCTGGTTGCACTCAGACTCACTTCCTTATACATGGAAACCTAGATGCACACACATTTTGATCAGATGTTTCAACTATGGATTCAAAACCTTGGAGAACATACATGTTTGGAAATATTCAACAGCAGTCAGTAGTCGTCTGGGGAGCAGAGTTTTTTATTTAGTCATGTTGATGCTACAGTCTGAATCTAATGGTCTTGGCTGATGTGCAGGGCTCTCATTTCTGAGCAGGCTACTAATACTCTGTGTCCTGTGTTTTCCTGCTTCTGGTAATGAACCCAGATGCTAACCCTGATCTGTTTATTGGATAGCTACATTTTAATGACTTCCAGGAATGCAAATTCAGCATGACTAAAGCAAATCTCTTGTTCTTATTGTGTTCCAACCTTCACTGGATCCTACCCTGGTCTGACTCAAAACCTTTTATGTTAAATTCATGGTATCATTTATAGAACACAGATTCTAGCTCCTCCAGTGCTCACCTATTGCCGAATGACAGACCTTGTTTGAGCAGTGACTCACTATCTTAAGTCTTTTATCCTATGCTTGAATACTTGTCATTCTTCTTATTTCTAGAAGTCCCCTAACAAATCAATATCATTACCCTTATAATCTCTTTGAAAATCTATCTGTTCCATGACATTCCCCTTGATTAGAAGAAACACTCACCTCTCATAGAGACACAATCACACCAGTTCTAACCACTGAGCCATAGGACAAAAATATCATCTTCGCCTAGGAGAGTCTCTCGTGTTTGAAGACAGTCATATTGTCTAATAATTGATATTCTCTATGTTAGTTTGCTCCAACTATTCAAACTTCATTACTTACTAACTTTACTATTTACAAATGGGATTTTGGTCCTGTTACCATCCTGTGTACTCTTCATACCACTTGAATTTCAGATTTTTCTTTGAATGTGTAACACACAGAACACTACAACTTAATGTTTACCCCCCAAACATCATAGACATGTCTACAATTGCTACTTTGTCGTCAGAGGCCCCATTCAGAGAGTAAGGTAACCCTTTCCGCTTTTCTGATCACTTAAAAGGTATTGCTCGCTACTTATATTTCTAAGTAAAAACTATAGTTTTCAATACATTCCTGTCTTGGCCTTTTTATATTTCTTTTCAATTTTGTGATTTATGGATGAGTAATCATTTATTGGCCTCAATGTTTTTTAGTTTGTTTTAATTTTCTGGGTATTGTTCATTTTTTAAAGAGAGAAAGAACATGGAGTTACGTGATGTGATAGTGTGGATGTAATTGGCCCCCGTAAGTTCAGAGGGAGTGGCACCATTTAGATGTGACTTTGTTGGAGGAGCTATGGCTTTGTTAGGGGAAGTTTGTCACTGTGAGGGTAGCCTTTCAGAACTCAAATGTACTCAAGCTCCATTTACTGTTTCTGACTACGTTCTGTTGACTGTGGGCCAAGATGTGGAACTCTTCTGCTCCTTTTCTAACACGATGTCTGCCTGCACACCACCACGTGGAACCATGATGATAGTAGACTAAACCACCCCCAATTAAATATTTTTCCTTTCAAGATTTGCTGTATTTATGGTCTCTCTCCACAACAATAGAAACCCTAAGGCATGTGGGTAGGGAGGTAGGAAGGATCTGAAAGGAGTTTAGAGAGAAGAAAAATATGATCAAAATATAATACATGAAGAAAATTATTTAAAAATAAATTTAAAGGTAAAAAGCCATTTATTTCTACTTTTTCCCCACCTAATCTTTTTACTGATTTTGTACCTGCTGTGATACCAGTCATTGGGCTTGTTATTGGGAAA
Organism: Microtus ochrogaster; assembly: GCF_000317375.1. Lineage (NCBI taxonomy): Eukaryota > Metazoa > Chordata > Mammalia > Rodentia > Cricetidae > Microtus > Microtus ochrogaster. The sequence continues at coordinate 26,761,823 of NC_022021.1, read as the reverse complement.
TGCTATCGTACTACATGTTCCCAATTTTTGGAATGTATGATCTAAAGGAGGGGAAAAAATGTCTTTCTAATCACAATTTATAACAAGTGCTCTGAAATTCCAGACTGGCTTCAAATCAAAATCCAGCCCCATCTTTCTGAGTGCTTGAATTGCATACATGTATCCATTACCACACCTGGCTGAACATTTTGTTTTTAGAAAAATTACTTTGGTTTCTGTCTTAAAACAGAATAAGAGGCATTCAGCGAGGCACAGGATTGTGACAGCCTAGAGAACTGGAGATATGCAACCTTAAAAAGGATAGAAATTATACAATAGCAGGACACCTTTGCTGTTAGGTAACATTTGAGTGATAGAATTGGTGGCTTAGGCAATGGTGCATTGATGAGTTTCCACAGGACTTCTGTGACTTACACTGGAACAGTCCTGACCAAGAATAAGAACAATTTGGGCCGAGAATAAGGAATTAGTTTTAGAAAGGTTGAATTTGGATTTCTTTGTGGTACTGAATGTAGATGCTGAGTAAACAAATAGACATATGTGCTTGCCACTTAGTTTACTAATGTGATATAGAAAAAATATTTAGGTCCTAAATTCATATGTATCATTTTGATTAAGTGATTAGATAAGTTATGAAGAATAAAAGAATGCAAGAGTAAGTTCTGAACAAAATGCAGATAAATACTAACAGCACTGGAAAACTCATGGGTGTTCTCAAGGGAGAATAAAGAGTTTAGGCATAGGGAAACTGTGGGGAACAAACAGACATGTGCTCTCTGGGAAGCCAAAGAAGAGGGAGTGATGTACAGGAAGTAGTCAACAGTATCACTTGCTACCGAGTGTTCACGTCAATCAGTTTTCAAGAGAAGGCATTTACTGTAGACCCTGATGGGGACGCTTCAGTGGAGTGGTGAATCTGGAAGCCCGTTGTACTAAGTTGAAGAGCAAAGAGGGTGGCTGATACAGTGGACACAAAGAGGGTGATAGAGTGCACACAAAAAGGCCTGGAGAGAAGGCCCAGTAGTTACGAGCTCACGTTCTTCCTACAAAGAACCTGAGTTTGGTTCATAGCATCCAGAAAGAATGGCTCGTTACCCAATTACAGGAGATAAGAGAAATTTGTTCAGGCAACATCACATGTGCACGCGCGTGCGCGCACACACACACACACACACACAATTAAAAATAAGTTTTACAGACATAAATACATCCATTGTTGGCCACTGGGTTTAAGATGAAAATGAGACTGTTAACCACATTCAGAGGGACTAGTTTGGTCCTATGCTTGTTCCTTCCCAGTCCAGCTGGAGTTGGTGAGCTCCTATTAGCTCAGGTAAACTGTTTCAATGGGTGAAACCATCATGGTGTTGACCTCTTTGCTCATATTCTCATTTCTTCCACTCTTCATCTGGACTTTGGGAGCTCAGTCCTGTGCTCCGATGTGGGTCTCTGCCTCTGTTTCCATCAGTTGCTGGATGATGGCTCTATTGTGATATTTAAGATAATTATCAATGTGCTTGAGCTAATGGGAGCTCACCAAATCCAGCTGGACTGGGACTGAATAGCATGGGATCAAACTGGACCCTCTGAATGCGGCTGACAGTTGGGGCAGACTGAGAAGCCAATGATAATGGCACTGGGATTTGTCTCTACTACATGTACTGGCTTTTTTGGGATCCTATTCTATTTGGCTGCATATCTTCCTAAAGATGTAGGGGAGAGGGCCTTGGACGTCCCACAGGGCAGTGTACCCTGGCCTCTCTTAGGACTGGAGGGGGAGAGGGAGAGGGGGGAGCAGGAGGGAAGTGGGAGGAGAGGAGGAAGTGGAAATTTTGATTGGTATTATTTATAAAGTAATAAAAAAGATAATCATCAGTCTGATTACAGGGCAAGTCAAGATTGGGCCCCCTCTCCTCTATTGCTTAGGGTCTTAGATAGGGTTATCCTTGTGGATTCCTGGGAATTTCTCTAGAGCCTGGTTTCTACTAACCCTATAATGGATCCCTCAATCAAGATATCTCTTTCCTTGCTCTCATCTCTGTCCTCCCTCCATCTCGACTATCCCATTCCCTCAAGTTCTCCTCAACCCTCCCCTTCTCCCCTTCTCTTCCTCTTCTACCCTCCCTTCTCCCCCACCTCCCTGTTCCCAATTTTGTCAGGTGATCTTGTCTGTTTCCAATTTCCAGGTGGGTCTATATATGAATGTGGTTGACAGTTTCAAGGCTGGGGCAGACTGAGGGGCCACTGGCTTTTTGGGAGCCCATTCTCTTTGGATGGATACTTTGTTCAACCTAGATATAGTAGGGTGGGCCTTGGACCTTCCCCAAAGCAATGTATCTTACTCTCTCTGAGGATTAGATGGGGGTGGGGTGGGAGGGTGTGTGGAATGAATGGGAGGAGGAAACGGAGTGGAACTTGGATTGTCTTTTTTAAATCTAATAAACAAAAAAAGAAAAAAAAGATGAAAATGAGGAGGGCATCAGGAAGCTGTTCCATTAGATAGAAAGGAAAAGGTAGAAAAGTTACAAATTTACACTTTAACAGGAAAAAAGGTGCTAAGTGGACACACAACGGAATCATGTGTCAGTGATTGCAGGTTTTGTCCCAGAATCTTCTAAAGATGGTAGACTCAGTATAAGCTACTGTAATGAATGTCTTGTGATCTCCCACTATGTGGTCAATTTTAATGTTAAAAATCAGTGCTTTATGGAGAGGATATTATCTCGTTCCTTATTCATTCCCTCTTTTTAAGGAGACTGCGTCTTTGCTCACTTATTATTCTAGTAGTGCTGTGTTTTTGTTTCAGATACTAGCCAAACTCTGGAATAGAAGAAAGAATCCTGAATCTATCTCTTCAAAGAAGCGTGAGAGTATCCAAAGGAGACATTCTCTGCTTAGGGCTCCTTTTGCTTTCTGACACTTCTCTAAGTCACTGGAACTTGTGCTCCAGTACTTGACAGCACTTACTATTTTCCTCTGGGTTCCTTCCGGTACCAGAATTCAAGCTGGGCATGGCCAATGCAGAAAACACATCTTTCTTTTTTGTTTTTTTGTTTGTTTGTTTGTTTTGTAGCCCTCTGTAATGCGAGCTCTTAAAATGTGACAAAAAGAATAAAAATCAATACTTTTACTCATTACGTGAGAAGAATAGAACAGTTCATGTAGTTCTAATTGGTCAAGTGAGATAATAAAAGTCACACAGGCTGTGGGACAATGAAATTTTGATGTTGACAACTAAGGAGGCTTCTAGCACTCATCCTTATCCCAAACGCCAGCCTGAATGGAGGAGGGAGAGGCATTTCTCTTTAGGGGTGTAGCCCCTGAGAGGCTACCCATTCTCTAAAATGTGATTCCCTTCCCATGAATAAACAGGAGGCACTAACTGAACACAGTGCATTTAAAATAAGAATACGTGAAGTTGAGAGGAAAGGTGGTAGAACGGATAGAGGAGGTTCTGGAAGAGAAACTATGGGGGTGAGTTTGTTCAAAACACATTGCATGTATGAAATTCTCAAGCAATAAAAGTATCATTCTCTCATCAAATGTGTTAGCAATTAAAACCAACTTCCTCTGAAACACAGCTAATTTACTTTGAATCACTAATAATTATCTATTAAGACATCAAGCAGAAATAAACAGAAGTGTGTATAGAATCATATCTAAGAATTATTCAGCTTACTGACAATAGAGTACTTGATGTTCTCTGGCTTCTGTGGGGATCACACATAGCGATCTGGGGAGTCATTTAGTTGCAGTCCTATACTTACACTAAAGACTAGCTGCACAGAATTCTGAGGTTTCCGATAGAAATTTTGGAAAGCCCAGAACCAGAAAGGAATGTGTTAACTAACCATAGGAAAATATCAGACCACTTCTTAGTCAAAGGTCAACTTAATGGCCTAAGAAGGTCACTGGGTTATGGTAGTTACCTTCTCTTAACCAAAGAAACCAAGCCAAAACCACAACAAAAGAAAACATACACAACACACACACACACACACAAGAAAATCCCTAACAACTTAGCAAAACAAATATAAGCTATTTTCTCCAGACACACTAAGTTTTGTCTACGTAAACAGCGATTTTCCTGTCTTCACTTTGAGATTTTTTTAAATGTCAGCCAAGAAACTTCTTGGCTCTTATTTCTGGCTCTGAGTCTTCTTGACTATTTTGTGAAATTTCATGGAACGTGTTTGCCTCTCTATACTACATGAAACAAGAATTCGGCCATAGTCAAATCTTAAGAACTTTTTCATTTAGTGTGTTTAGATAGTATGAAGAACCTCTATTCCACCTCTATGTTTAATGCTACTTCTGCTGTGTTATATAAATACAGGCAATTATGGTATCTAGCTTGATTTTTTTTAAAAAAAAAAGTCCTGATGACGTTTTGTTAAAATTACATTTTAGTTTGTAGAAAACTTGTAGAGAAAACCATTAGAATAGGCCATGTGGATATGTTTTGGTTAAAAGAACATTTAAAATACCACTTTAAAAAAATAAAATTTGGAGATAATCCAAGTGGCCTTCTTCTATGATCAAAACGTGACGTTTGACCAAAGCAAGATGACATATTTAATTATACAAAATATGCTTTTGTAATTCATATTTGTTCTTACAGGTTGTTACTTTCAAAGAAATAGAGCGATGATTTTTGTGCTCACAGGTAAGCACTAGGGAACCTTGGAATGTTAAGCACACAGGGTTGTTTCATCAAAGGAAAGAATGCAATCCCTGTTTTCTTCCCAGAAGGCCAGGGATGGATATCCTTATTAACCTGCTAACCTTGGCTCTATCTGTGTGGCTAGCGACTTTTCCAGCACTGGACCCTCCCCCAGACCCTTAACATCTGCTTGTTTTTCCCTATCTTTATGAATTTACAGTTTCAAAGTAGCTATTCTAATCTGTATTTAGTTCACTCGGTTCCTCGAGATTTATTTAAGCTTCGCTGCATACATGGGATTGAGTTAATTATCATCAGAATTGTGATGTGCTTAAATACGTCTACAATAAAACACATCGGGTCCGACTCCAGGAGTTTGAATCATACCAGCTACTGAGTCACGTCAAGCTAAACTGCCTTCTTGCCTCCGGCAGCTCATTTTTTCTGCTGGCGCTTGAGATCGCAGAGACTTGTACAAGTTACTAACATTAAGATAAACAATCCTTCCCAGTTATGATGTAAATGATCCACAACAATGACCAACATGGCACAATAACCCTCTGATGGCAGTAATGACACATATACTCTGATGGTAACTGACATCTCTGTAATTAGACTTACAATCCCTCATCATTCCTAGTACTAGACACCTAGCCAAATATCCAGGGCTAGAGAAGAAACTACTGCTGCCACTTTACTCAACTAACTTAATCCCTAACTACATGCAGGAGGCACAGCTTAGAATAATGCTGGGTTTTCAATCATGTAGCCCTATTTTCTTCAGTGGAAGAAAAGCAATGATGACTTGTTATCTAGAATACCAGTGAAAAGTGGTTCATCAACCAGGCCATCCTTTTGCTATTCTGTGAACCAGCCTTCCTGAAGCCCCCAATATCCCAAGCATTGTTTAGACTTGTTTAGCATTGTTAGAATTCCCCTAATAGTCTTTGTAGAGAGTAGAACACATCCTTATGAAAAAGACCCCATCCTTCACCAACAGAATCTATCACAGATCCTTCTCTAGGCCCTAACTCTGAGCTCTGTTTATCAGCCAATATGATTAAATGTGTAAGGAAAATAAACCACAGGATCATAGGACTGCCCCTGCCCCTTGAGGGTTTGACTCACTGCCTGCAAAAATCTGTCCCGAGATTTCCTTCTTACCTCTCTGAGTCCACTTTCCTGCCACTGGCAATGCCTGCAGGGATCCTTCAGTAACTACATTCTAATGTCCTTATATTCACAGAGGAGTGTAGTCCTCACCCTCATCAAAGCAACTTCTCATCACAACAGATGAAGAGTTTTAAGAAAAACCTCAACCAATCAAAACACAGAGCGATTGAGCCAGGTCCAAAGGATACAGCTACCACCCAATGAGAGGTAGTGGAAAGATTGAAAAAGCTAGAAGACCAGGAGCTTTTCTGTGAGATGGTATCTCCTAGAGATGTCAGAAGTTATGTCTACATAGCCTCACCAACTTGACTGCCTACGCTTGAGCTGAACAAGGATGACACCAATAGACAGCTCATGTGGACAAGGTGCAGGAGACCTCAACCCTAAGACAAATGACTGCAGATTACTAAGACATGCTGAAAATAGGAAAGTGCATGCTAATTCACTAATTGGTTATTTAACACCATACGACCATCCCTGAAAACATATACATATACGTAACATTATACAAAATAAGCATGCTGTAGTTATGTGCCTTGGAATGTGTGTGTGTGTGTGTGTGTGTGTGTGTGTTTGAAATAATAGTTGAAAAAAGAAGCCATGAGTTTAAAGGAGAGATGTATGTTGTGGAGGCTTTGAAGAGAGGAAATGTAGGGTAAATAATGTAATTATGTTATAATCTCAATAAAGGGATGTTTCTTAAATCTAAAAAATAAGCAGGAACATGATTTGTATAGATCAGATCTTTAATTCTCAGAATTCACACTCAATGATCTGTAGGATTTGTCCCTTACTCACATCTGGGGAAGTTGCCATGAACGAAGTTATAACTTTTCCAGTCCTAGTTTGTACTAGTAAAGTAGGGAAGATGATTTCAGTTTGTTCTTCCAATCTATTTCCTTCACTCCCGAGTCGTATGATGAGGAAATTCAAAGAGCTTGTGAGTTCCCTGGCAGGTTGAAAGGATTTCTCTAAAGACGGAATGAAACACAACAAAACTGTTGCATATTGTATTCAAGTCAAGCACTGTTTCTAACTGCCTGGTTCTCATCCCCACCCCTCCTCGTAAGTATGATCTAACACTGCCCCGGGATGTTTATGTCTTTGGGTGACTATTACACTGGCTTTTTCCTTTCTATTCATATTTCTATTCCGGCAAAGCCTCTATTTTTCCATTATTTTTGTCTTCTACTTTATCTTAATTAGGATTGTTAATTTTTTATTAATTGACTTTTATAATATATGTCCATTGTTGTCAGAGTTTCAAAGTATTGGTAACAGTTATCTTAACAAGAACAAATTTTACCTAAATTACAAGTCTGTAAAATGACTTTTCTTGGCCTATCTCAGCTCTGATATTGACTGTGTGGGAACCACAGTTTCAGCTACGCTGGCTTCCCCACCATCTCCTACTAATGCCATCTTTTATTTCTGTTTTCTATTTCTAGATTTGAATATCTACTTACTAAATTACTATGAACTCTGTGTCCACCTTATTCCACTTAATTTACCCAAATTCCATTTTCAAGTTCAATTACACTATGATTTCGCTGATATTTCTGATTACAACACACAGATTTTTTTTTTTTTTGTGAACACTTAATGCTGTGTATAGTCTTCACAGAACTAAGGTGTTTATTTTTCTATTGTTTTACTCCCAGTACTGCACCATGTCAGAGAATGCTGGCATAGCCAATTTGGGAGCAGTTTTGAATATCATTTAATTTGCACATTAGTTAATCTTTAAGACTCCTTCACATCTTCCAATCTATGCAGGAAGGTGGAGCTCCGTCAAACTGAGATATGTTGCCACTGCCAATGGCCATGTGGTTATTAAGCACAGGGCTGCCTTTTAGATCCACTCATTTTTTTTTCTTCCTCCACAGCACCAGGCATTACCGTCTTCACAAACTGGGGCAATTTATAATGAGCAGTTTTGAATTATCTCTGTCTTGCTCAATGTCAGATACACCTGAGGTAAGAGTTAGGAAACTGGATTTTGCACATAGCTAATGTAAGACAAGCAGATGTTTGCATCGCTTTCTCTGTAGGATTCCAACCTTATCTTAGATATTTTTTTCCTCCTTCTGCCTTCAGGATCATCACCACAGACTCCTAAGTGTATTCTTTGATTCAAAGCATGCAAAATTCTTACCAAAGATTCAGGATACTCCAGCCTGAAGCCAGAGAAGAGAATATAACCTGAACTCCCATAAGTCTTAGTGTTTGGTTTCTTAACTACGTTGTAAACCACAAAAAGAGTTCCCATGCGTCCTTCTATCTAGGACCGACCACACGCTGGATATTTCATATGATATCAATAAACAGCTTCTGAATGAACATTGGCAATCAGACCCTTTCTTACGAAAAACCATTGGCATGCTTATTTCTCTACAAGAAGTTGATTTTCTCATAAATTAATTAACTCTCCCCCGATACACACACACACACACACACACACACACACCAGAAAGAAGCCATCAATCTTGGCTGCAATCCATAGACATAGAAATATGTGGCAACATGTTTTAGATCATCTCTCAGGGATTGAAATGTTTTTACACTTAATTTCTTGTTTACACTATCACTCTCTACAGTGTGATTTTAATTTTATTGTGGCATAAACAATGGGAAAATTAAGAAATTCTACAAAAGATTAAGCCCTGAGAGAAATAATTTTTACATAGAAATTTATTAGATCATTGAAAATAGTGCCCAATTGCCACTACAATGAGCATTATTACACTCAGCATGGAAACAGATAGTTCATGTTCAATAAGGTTGGGTAGATATGGAGGTAGAAATGTTCTAAAAGGTTTGGGAGGGTAAAATCATGATCAAAATATTTGCGTGAAAAGGTTTCTCATTGAAAGAAATTTAAGCTCAATGGGTCAAGTTTAAGTACAGCTTTAAGAATTGATCTACACCCACAGTTCACTTTATATGCTGGATTTATCATGTAACAGGTTCCTTTGTCTTCTACAGTGACTCTTGATGTGGATACTTTTGTTATTTCATAGAGGGAGAAATGGAGGTTTACCCGAGACCATGCTTCAGTAAGCACTGGTGGTAGGATTTGACTGCTGATGTTTTGATTGCACAGTTGTGTTCTTCTTCCTCTAGTCTTTTTCTACAAGGGAAGGCACAAGCTAAGCTTCATTTCTCATAGTACTTCTTCCCTAGAAAGCAGGAGGAAGGATTAGTGTAACTTAAGTTTCAGTGGGGTACTCTTTACTACATAATGCCTGAAAGAAACTTTTTAACAGTTACTTACTCAAAACGTCAAAGATGTTATTGAAATAATAGCCATACATGTCAAGGTCATTGTTATGAAATATAGAGACTGAAATCAGCTTCAAAGCTAATAAGGACACTTGAAGATTTATAAGCAGGTCGGAGTGAGGTAGGGACGGGAGCATAAAAAGAAGATGTTTTGTTGGCATTAGGATGAGTGGGAAAAGGAACTGGAAAGAGAATCAAGTGGGAAAAACAAGAGCTTGAAGAACATGAAGCATGGGCAATTTCCCATAAACCAGATTAGTAAGAGTCTTGTTTGCCATCAGCTGACTCTGTGGACCCAGGAAGAGGGCAAGCAGGGTAAGAGATCAAAGGATCTGGACTCAAGTCAGGTCAAGGGCATTCTTGTCCATGCATCATGCATAGCACAGGGCTCCCTTAATTGCAGTTTGCTTATTCTCTCTTTGAAGAAGACAAAAGGTCAGCTATTAGCACAGACATAAGTGGTGTCATTTCATGTAATACCTATCTGGACTTGAAAACAAACTCTAAAACACATGCACAATGATAATCTCCAGATTTCATTTTTTTTGCAAGGTTAACCCCCGAGAGGCTAACAACTTGCTCTGCTTTTCCTTCATCTGCCCGTGAACTTGTTTTAGAGACAGGAAAGCAAGGACGTAGAGAAATAATAAGAAAAAAGCGACAAGTGAAGAAAGCAATACTTTGATTTTCCAATTCCTGTCCCAGTATTTCTATATTGGGGACCCAGTGATTGTTCCTGCTCCACCATGTAGCATTTAGAGATATAAAGGTACCATTGCTATTTTTTATGAACACTACTAGATAACTTACAGGATCTTCATTATTTTTAATACATTTTATTCTGATCGAATCTACTTCTAAGTCATTCCTACCTGCTATGTGATTTTGAAAGGTATATAATTCTATTCCATCAAACTGTAATTCAATTATGATCTTCTTCTTTTCCCCCTTTTATTGAAAATAGATTCTTTTCTCATACAATTTATCTTGTTTAAAGTTTCCCCTCCCTTTACTCCTCCAAGTTCCTCTCTACCTCTCCTCCCCTCCAAAGTCCCTTCCTCTTTCCCTAACCATTCTGTGTCTACAGATTGTAGCTTCATTACCATTTATTTAACAGTTAATGTTCACATTATACCTCTTGAAGCTATATACATTTGGAATAATTCCACATTTGTATATTTGTGATATGAGGATGTTTTGAACAACCTGACTATTTTGAAAAGCAGATTTTCAAATCTTTAAGTGATTTTAATTCATCATCATCAGGGTTTCAGTGTAGTTAAACTGATCATTATGGCACGGGTTAAATATAAATATTAGGTTATAACTAATTGCTAATCCTTACTTTTTGGTAATGAACTCAAAAGAACAAAAAATTTTAAAATTTCATTATGCAATTTTACTAGTATAATTGTAATTTAGGAAGTTACATCCAGTCTGAAATTTGGGGGAAAAAGGAGAACAATCTTACAAGAAGCATTTCTTCAATACAAAATAATTGTATGGAAGCAGAAGAAACATTCTTAACAAACACTCATTCAAGAAAAATTTCTCCAGCTACCACAAACTTGAGAAAAAAGACTGGGCTATTTGATTTGGCTCCATTACCGCATAGCTGATCTTGACTTCTTTGCCAAAATGGTTCCTGTGGCCCAAAGAAGATGAGTGGAGAAAGGAGTTTAGAGGAACTTGAGAAGAGTCAGATCAAAAACTTCCGAAATATGTGTGGATTTGTCACTTTTTTATTCTTTCAAAATGCTTCTGCAATGCTGTATTCCAAATTCTAGTAAACTCTATTGGATGATCCAGAGGTTGAGGAACAACCCAAAGAGGTAGGTAAGTTTTTATAAATAAATGGGCAGTTAGCAAACCGGTCCCTATGCCCACAAGGCTGCCAGAGAAGGTGAAATAGCAGCCATAGTAAGCCTATGGATATAGAGTGGCTTGAAGAAAGTTCTGGTTCTTCTTTAGGCTCTGCGATTAGAACTGTGCCCTTCTCCCACCCCCCATCTCTTTTAGCAAGTACTGCTGTTATGTAACAACACAATTTCATGGTCCTTGGACCTCAAGAGCTTCTGTGATTATAAATAATGTTCAGGAGCATGAAACTTCATGGAAGCACTGTCATCGCTAATCAGCTTCTCCTTCCCTTTCTTCTACTGTTAGGGACATGGCCTGAGCTGGCTCCATGCTTAAACCCAAGGGGAAAGGCAGGCGCTGGCTCAAGTACATGTCAAGTGGCTGAGAATTCAGCTGTAGCTTAGGTCAAGAGGCTCTTAGCAGGAGTCCGGTTCACTTTAAATTTTTGACTTTCGGTCTGGTTAGAACTTCAGCGGAATCTTTTAGCTTCTAGAGGACAGAAATATGTGTTCTTGTTGGAAACTACTTGTTTTCTGCATTGTTAAGCAACCTTAAGTGTTTTAAGAATTTAAGGCAGAATTACATAATTATAGAAAATAAAACATGCAGTATTTCTACAAATACCAAAATGGAGGG
>NC_022021.1:26722067-26748938 GCF_000317375.1 Microtus ochrogaster | reverse complement strand
AAAATAAATAAATAAATAAATAAATAAATAAAATTAATTTTGTTCTTTGAGAATAGCATTCATGTACATGATTGTCTAAACTATTCATGAAGCAAGAAATGAGTTTGAATGATTTATGGAATTTGATTTTTTTTCTATTAATTCTTTTCTGTAGTATCATCGTACTTCTTAACATCATTTTAAATAATCCATGTGTTTGTTATGCAGACTAAGATAACGTTGATGATCAAGACTTCCTGTTTTGTGTCCGCTGGATTCTGGTGTTATCATGTTGCTCTTTAGGATGTTGGAGGAATTCTTGAATTGGCGCCTACACATCTATTCCTTCAAATGAGGCCAGCAGTGTCTTGGCGTCTTGGTCCAATCTTTGTTGTGGCTGTCTGAGTACTTGGGAGTTTTTCTTGGTCTGCCCTCTCTTAGGTCCCCTCAACACTTGAGCAGGCTGTGTTGCAGGGTTCCAAGGACCTCCCAGGAGAAAAGGCACGCTTGGAGGCAAGGTGGGTTGGGAGAAAGCCCAGCAGCAGGAATACTTCCTGCTGGCTGGCCAGAAAAGCCAGGCAATGGGATGGTGGAGTCTATGGGGACATATGGCATTGAGAAGGTAGATGTGATTTATCTGCATGCCTTAGTTTTCTCAGTTAAGTTGAGAGATGGATCTTGAGTGTGGGAACAAGGAAAAATTCTTCGGACTTTCTATAGAAGTGGGAAGATATGAAATAGTTATCTATAACACAAAATCCCCAAAGGAGACGTTAACACTAAGGTTATTGCTTAGTATATTAAGGGCCTCCAATGGTGTTAATGGTTTTGAATATGAAATTGACTGGTTCAACATGCTTATATATATTTCTTCAAAATGGGTAGCTGCACATAAACTTGCATGGTAGAAAGGGAGAGTTGTGTCTAATCCAAGCTGTGGTGTTATGAGGTGTGGGAAAGAAAAGAGGCATATGGGAGTTAAAAGCTCATGCAAGAAACTGAGTACCATGCTACAGAAGGTGATAGCATGTGAGAAGCAGAAGATTGGAACGGTGATGAGGTGATGATATCAGGGGTACAGAGCATGGAAGGAGATTGGAATGTGAGAAAACAACCTGAGATTTTAGGAGCTAGCAATCAGGATATGGGATGCATGAAAATGGGATTATACTTTGCACTTATTAATAATGACTACATTCAAAGCATGGCCGTGGAAGGGGGATGAATTGGGATGACATATATTTACACACATATATCAAGATACCATAAATGAAATTTATTACTTTGTACACTGACTTTAAAATTCCAAGCAAATAGCATGACCATAGAAAGGAATAGCTCAAATGGTAGTAGACGTAAGCCCATAGGGCTAGGAGGCAATCTGGAAACAAAAATTTAAACTGTGCTTGTGGCTGGTGGGTTTGTGGGGGTTTTATGCACACTGTGAGAAAGGAGGGAAAGTGATCAGTGAATTATCAAGGTTGCAGTCAAAGTAAATACCACTTTCTTCATTGTGTGCAGTGATACAACCTGAGGTATCAGCAAGGTCAGAGTGCCTGGACTCCCTTTAGAATACCATTGAGAGAATAGGATTCCTGGGAAAGCAGATGTTTTACCACACAAGAGTTACCCCTCTCTTTATCAGAGAGTGAAGCAGATGCCTTGCTGGAGAGATAGCTCAGCAGCTAAGAGTGCTTGCTGCTCTTGTAAAGCCCCTGCTCTCAGTTCCAGCCCTGCATCAGGCAGCACATAACCACCTGTAATTCCAGTTACAGAGGACTTGATGCCCTCTTCTGGTCTCAGAGGACATCTATAAGAACGCGGTGCACAGAACCACACAAAGATGAACACAAATGCATAACAAAAAATTAAAAATTGTTAACTTTTACAACATACAAGACATTCTGTGACCCTGGATAATGATGGAAGCTGACATTGACTACTTGGGAATTTTCCAAAATCAAAGCCAGTTCTTCGGAAGTAGTTTAATAAGTTGAAAGTAGCTCCCTATGAACTGGGACTGTCTAGATGTGTACTGTTTTCCTGTCTTAACTTCTTTTCCTTCTTGCCTTTCTTTATTTTCCTTTTCTTTTTCTGATTATTCCCCTCTTTTCCCATGACCTCACTCTGCAGTTCAGTCTGGCTTCATACTTTAGGTTCTTTTTATCAATTCCCTGTGTGCTGAGATTATTGACAAGAATATGCATGGCTTTGTATTTTTCTTTTAAATTTAATGGAGTTCTTAAAATGAAACACATCATCTCCATTTCCAGATTTCAGGTTTAGTCCACATCCTTTAATTTGCAAATGGAGAAACTATGGCATAAATGTTTTAATGGCTTTCTCAGGGATAGGGCAATGCAGGTCTCAGAGGACAAGTCATCTCTGTGTGTCACAAACTGGCTTCAGGTCTTTGGTAAAGAATGAATGGGAACATGGTACTTGGAACTGACTTCTGGAATTCCAAACATATTTAAATCAAATGAAATTTTTGTATTTAAATTTAAAATATAATTTATCTACTTACAGTTTAGTTAATATTTACTTAGCTGCCAGGCTGGTATTATAATGGCCAAATTATGCTCCTTGTTTTATTTAACCATTTACCAATAAGGATAAAATAGTTTTTCTTTAGACTTTATTTTACACAGGTTTGTAGTTTGTTTGGTAACAATTTAGTGCTGCTTGGGTGGCCTTTTTTTTTTTTTTTTTTTTGGACACGAGACAGTCTTTAATCACTATTTACAAAGTAGAACACATTCCATGAGGATTCCAGAAACAATAAAGGGGAATACAAGCACACCGTCCAGCAATGACTTCTTTTACCAATTGCAGAAGGAAATAGCTCATTAAGTGACTGATGCTATTTCCATTGCTCTTTCTTGTGCTCCAGAACTTGGTGGTAAGATCCTATTTCTAAACACACCACATTCTTGAGTTATAGGACATAGAGAATGCCAGCTGTTGCCAACTTGGAAACCCCATCTCCAGAGGACAGAGTTTATAATGTTGGGAGCTTCTATGTATGTCATTTGTGGGAAGGGACATAGTCAACATGATTTCCAAGTTGGGAATTTTGTGAACTATAATAAGAACTTTCCTGGTAATAATGTGCTTATTGGGACAATAGTATCATGGGTGTTATGGTTGTAACCAACCATTTTCTGATTGGATTTTGCTCCACAAGATGAGACTCAGGTCTAGTACTATTGACTGTGCCAACAACCCAGGACTGGTTAGGGTATATGTCCTAGGGTAGAACCTAATCTTTTAAATTAACATACCATTAAACTGCCTCTTAAACTTTTATTCTTAAATTCATAGATGAATGAATTTTTAAACGGTCATTGGAGAAACTTCTCTCTCTCTCTCTCTCTCTCTGTGTGTGTGTGTGTGTGTGTGTGTATGTGTGTGTGTTATAAAGTGATTCATACAAAGACCAACAACTAGTCAGTGAGTAGAGAATCAGACACTGTGGAGTATTAACTCTAAATGAAAAACCTGTGCCACAGTCCCATCTCCAGGGCTCAGGGTCACCTAGAAAGGGTGTCGGAAAGAATTTAAGAGCCAGAGGTAGTGAGGCAGTGAAATACTTAGTGAAACTGTGTTTGCCCAATGTGACAGTACCATTGCACGTGTGAACTCAAAACAGACCTGCCCAAAGTCAATTCAAATGACAACCCAGTTCATGAAGTTTCATCTCTAACTAAGGAGCGATTGATGAGTGATGGCTGCTGGGAAGGCTATGGTCACTTTTCTTCAGAGATGCAGCCCCTGAGAGGCTACACACACTCAAGTAGTAATTCTTTATGTATGAACATACAGATAACACTACCTAGAGTAACTGGGATTTTAAATAGAGCATGCGAGGCTTGCACAGTGGGAGTTCTTGAAAGATACAAGAAATGAATTGTAGGGAAAGAAGTGGGCAATGGATTGGATCAAAAATGCATTCGATCAGGCTTCAAAGCTCAACCAGCTTGATTACTGTGTCTTATAACTCAAGTGTGTATTGAGTTTCACCATAAGGTTCTTACCATCTTCTGAAAGGTAACCAAAAGCAATGAAATAGGTGGTAATTTTCAAGGAGTGTCTTTTGCATCTGTCATTTAATGAACCATTTCCTCTTGTAACTGGGAAAAGAAATTATCAATACTAAACTATTTTCAACAGTTATTATTATATGAATGTATCTAAGTAATAGGGTTTCAAAATATCTTTTGAGTATTAAGCAGACAGATAAACAGAGAACAATAAAGAGACATTTAATAATAAGCTAGGAAACATGGATGTTAGATCTCTTCTTGATAAGTCAGTTTTCTATCTTTGACTAGCTCAGTGTTCCTATTCTAGTTTAATGTGCTCCCAAAGCCATTGCTTTAGTGTTTGTCACAACTAATTCTCATCATTATGATGATGTATAACTCTTGACTATGTATGGGGTTTAAAAACATCTTTCTCAGAGGTGGGGAGGGTGGATCCCTACGCCAGGTGGAGATTTTGTTTTTAAGTTTTAGTGCTTATAATAGTTAAGTTAGGGAACCAACCTAGGTGCTGATCAACTGATGAAGAGTTAAATAAAATATGACATTATCTACATAGTGGAGTTTTATTTAGCCCTTAAAATGCAATTACGTCTTCTGCATGAAAATGCATGGAATTGTAGACCATCATGCTACATTAACAAACTAATCTCAGAAAGATAGAAAAACACCTTTTCCCTCACATACAGCATCTAAAATTCCTGACTACTGAGAACTCAAGAACAATGGCAATGGGTTTTTGATCCTACTGCACGCACTGGCTTTGTGGGAGCCTAGGCAGTGGATGCTCACCTTACTAGACCTGGATGGAGGTGGGTGATCCTTGGACTTCCCACAGGGCAGGGAACCCTGATTGCTCTTTGGGCTGACGAGGGAGGGGGACTTGATAGGGGGAGGGGAGGGAAATGGGAGGCGGTGGCGGGGAAGAGACAGAAATCTTTAATAAATAAATTAAAAAAAACTATAAAAGTAAAATGAGTGTTACTGGAAAGACCAGTAGGAGGGACAAGAGTAGAGAAGAATGGGAAATAGGAATGGATGTTATTGAAGAATATTATATGTATGAAAATATTCTATAGTCTGCTACTAATATATAACAATAAGCAAATGCTGAAAAGTTTTAGAAGATTTAAAAGTTTAGATGATGAAAGTTAAATTTAAAACGCCTGTGTGTAGGGGGATGGGAGAAAGAGAGAATGCTTTATAGGTACATTAATTTAACCTCAGAATCACTCTGTATGATAGAGTCTAGCATATTTTTCTGAGTTAGTGAAAGAGGTTAATTGGGAGATGGGAGAGCAAAAGGCCTTGCTGGAGCAGGGACATAAAAGGGAAGACAGGCAGGCAGAGATCTGGGAAGAGGAACAAAAGACAAGAAAGGCAAGAGAAGTGAGAGAGAGTAAAGAAGAGGCGAAGAGAGGACGATGAGGCAAGAGAGAAGTAAACAGACAAAAGATGAAAAAGGAGACAAAGAGTGAGTCCAGCATTTTAATACTTATTTAAAATCATGGAAATCAAGACAGATTGGAAATTTTTACTTCAGGTTACAAAACACAGTATGTTAGTGATCCTCATTCTCAAGCTAAGAATGAGGTTCTTTATCCATGGAAAATATATCTTAAGCCTAAGATCTAGAAAGCGAAACTATTTTCTAGAGTATTTGTTAATTTAGCTTTTACCCTTTTTAAATTTCGCTTTACATTTCAACCACAGTTCTCCCTCCACCCCTCCTTCTGCCCCCCTCACCTCCCAGCTCACACCCCATCCACTCCTCTCATCCATCCAATAAGGGCTCCCATGAGGAGTCATCAAAACTGGATAGAAATCTCAAGGTCCAAATCAGGTCCAGAAGGAGAGAGAGCACGAGCAAGGAACTCAGGAACGCGAGGGATGCATCCACACACTGAGACAATGGGGATGTTCTATCGGGAACTCACCAAGGCAAGCTGGCCTGGGTCTGAAAAAGCCTGGAATAAAACCGGACTCGCTGAACATAGCAGACAATGAGGACTACTGAGAACTCAAGAACAATGGCAATGGGTTTTTGATCCTACTGCACGTAATGGCTTTGGGGGAGCCTGGGCAGTTTGGATGCTCACCTTACTAGACCTGGATGGAGGTGGGTGGTCCTTGGACTTCCCACAGGTCAGGGAACCCTGATTGCTCTTCAAGCTGATGAGGGAGAGGGACTTGATCGGGGGAGGGGGAGGGAAATGGGAGGCGGTGGCGGGGAGGTGTCAGAAATCCTTAATAAATAAATAAAATTAAAAAAAAAACAAAGTCTGGCGCATTAAGTAGGGACAGGACCAAGCCCATCCACTCTGCATTAAGGCTTAGCATGGCATCCCACCATAGGGAATGGGCTCCAACAACCTAGCTCATGCACCAGGGATAGATCCTGGCCTACTGCCAGGGGCCTCTCAGTTCAAGTTTCACCACTGTCTCCTACATACGGAGGGCTACATAGGTCCCATGGAGGCTCCACAGCTCTTGGTCTAGGGTTTATGAGTTCATGAGAACAAGCTAGGTTCAGCTCTTTCTGTTGATTTCTCCATCATGATCTTGACTTCCCTTGCTCATATGTTCCCTCCTTCCTTTCTTCAATTGGGTTCCCGGAGCTCAGCTTGGTGCTTGGTTGTGGAACTCTGCATCTGGTTCCATCAGTTATGGATGAAGGCTCTATATTGGGTATTCACCAGTCTGACTACAGGGGCAGGGTAGTTCCACTCCACTATTGCTAGGAACCTAGCTGGAGTTATCCTTGCAGGTTCTTGGGAATGTACCTAGCACCAGGTTTCTCCCTCACCCCATAGTCGCCCTCTTTATCAAAATCTCTTTTTCATTGCTCTCCCACTCTGTCCTCCCCCCCCTTGACAATCCAGTTCCCTCATGTTCTCATCTCCCATCCATTCCCCTATGCTGCCCCCCCCACCCCATTCCCAGTTTACTCAGGGGATCTCATCTAATTCCCTTTCCCCGGGTGATTCATGTGCCCCTCTTAAAGTTTCATTTATTTTAACCCAGAGAAAAGCTACGGGATTAGCTGCCCACATGGAATTTTAGCAGTCACATGCAGCATGTCTTGTCAAAAGGGGAGACACCATGCAGAAAATTATTAAGGAGCCAATGTTAACTGCACAGCATCTCAGGGAAATATCCCAAGGTCACCCCGTGAGAGGCAACTATCAACTCTATTCATGGGAATTTATACTGTCAGGGTTGATTGGGTGAAATGAGTTAAGTTTCATATTCATCCATGTGGATATCTATAGCAATGTCTTATAAACATAGAAGATACTAAGCAACAAAAATCCATTTCTCATAGTTTTGGAAGCTGAGAAGCCCACGGTAGGGACACTGGTATATTTAACACCTGGTTAAGGCCTGTTTTTTCATTCATTGACTCCTACCACAGGCACAATGTAAAAGGAGTAAAGTAGACTTCTGGAATTTATTTTATACTCACTCATTTTTATCATGAGGACTCTGATCCTAAAGACATCATATCCTAATAGCATCCCCAGGAAGGTTAGGTTTCAACATGTGAGCTTGCTTGGAGAGATTGCTTTCAATGATACAGTGAACACAACCATTTCTACAACTTTTTATCTGGGAAAAGTGCTGATTGCAATATTAATTCTAGCTTAGTGAAGGCTTTTGTGCTCCCTTATGGCATGTAAAGGCAACCAAAACTGTGCCTATTGATACTTTCTTTCACATGCCTTCATACACATCTACATGCTAGGACCACTGAAGATAAGGAATATAACTTATTTATATATTTAAGAATTGAGTTTAGGAATTCTTCAGACTTCACAAAATAGTTAAAAACTAAGGAAATGAATTTAAAAAATATGCTTATAGAAGAAGTCAGATCTAACATTAAATATGAATGAACTGCAAAGAACATAAATATAAATACATTTATGTTAATGCTTCATTTAGAGGGAAAGGAAGAAATAACTAAGGATTTTAGGTTTAAAAAGCTTTATGCTATTCTTCAGCTTCTCTAATGAAGGAATGAATACTTAGCTGATTTACTTGGCAAAATCACAAAACATTGCATAGTTTGAAAGCTTGTAGAAACCATAATGAGATAATGAGATGTCACTTTAGACAAGTTCTGGCAGATGATTATGTAAGCAATTTTCCATTGTTGCTATAAACCAGTAATTCTACGCTCAGATACTTACCCTGAGGAAATCAAACCAGATGTCCACAAAAGCAATGTTCAAGGTCATTTATAGTGTTCTTATTTTATTTTTATGGAAAACAAAATCATTTTCATACTATATATTCCTACCAGCCTGAAATTGAATTAACCTATTAGGACATCAGGAACAGACCCTCCAGTGGCATATTCATAGATTGGAATATTAATAGTAAGAGCACAATTTGATTCCACAGCAGGGTGGATGCATCTCTAAAAATCTTGAGTTAAAATACTCCAACACAGAGACTATCTAGTATAAGTTCAATTAAAATTCAAAACCACTGTATTTTGAAAAATCTGAACAGTCCTTATTTTTGAAGCTGTATTAAGATTTCATGAAGGGTATGGAAGAGCTTTATAGAAACATCATAAAAGTGTTATACATAATAAACTTATCCAATACTATATCAAAACATGCAATATATATGTGTGTGTACAAATGTATTACCCAATATGTTTGATGAGAATGTACTATATAACTTTATTTTTCTACAGAATCAAAAAGTGACTTATAAAGGTTAATGAAAGAGAATAATAAAGACATATTGTTAAATACTAATTCTAGAGTCATCCATATATATGCATATATATGTATGGGGGTCTGGAATATTCTTTCTACTGTCTTTTCAACTATTGTCATAAGAATTTCTTAGGTATATAGGAATGGATCTTATGTGTTGCAAATTATTTTGAATCAACCAGAAGAACTTCCAATTATCATTAGTACTTTTAGTGAATTTCAGAGTTTGTCAGATTATTAGAATGCTAGAGCTGGATAATGAAAATTTAATGTCAAAAGGTGATCAGATAGATAATCAATGGCTTGGGTAACAAGTCCAATAGTAGCTCAAATAGGCTTGCCAGTTGTTACAGATTTCAAAGACAATAGACTAACAAATCAAATGCTGCAAATGAATGTAAACTATCTTATTACATACTAACATTTTGATGATTTTCCTTGGTAGTTCAGAAATATTTCCATCAGTAAAGAGTTTTTCCTCCTATTATCTTCCATAATCCTAATATTATGCCCACACTTACGGTATTTATTATCAGATTATGGGATCCACCCTTGCCCTATAATAGGAACATATTTGGGTATGTAGATGGCATGAGCCTTGGAAGAATCTCAACATCTGAGATGATGGAAAAATAATGAACAGTTCTCAACAATTTAAACAATGAAGGAAATTTAAAAACATGCAATGAGTCTATTCCCCATCAGAAAATGGGGAGTGGTGTCTAAGGGGATCCTTGCTTAAGTCACTTTTAAGCTCATTTATCTCTTCTATTCTTTTATTTTTGCCTCATTAAAGACATACATAGTTCTATAAATGGAAATATGCAAGCACATTTAATAAGTATGATTTATATGTGTTAAGCACCCTATGACATCAACTAAGTATAAATTCAGGATCAAGTGCTCCAGGTCCCAGAGCTGTTGAATTTCTACAGTGCCCTCTGTGGCTCTAACAAAGTATGGGTGTAGCAGAGGGGCAGATGTGCTACCAATTGCTACAGTGAGAGCCTTTCTGGAATAATGTAATCAATTTTATATTGTTTGACTTCTTAAACAAAAAGCCTGGACAAAGCGATTCAATGAAGGAATGATGAGAGACATCAGAAAAATGAAAGAGTAAATTTTCGTAAAATTCACATTTTGTCCATTTAATCTTTGTGTTCAAACAGAGGGCTGTGG
Organism: Microtus ochrogaster; assembly: GCF_000317375.1. NCBI lineage: Eukaryota > Metazoa > Chordata > Mammalia > Rodentia > Cricetidae > Microtus > Microtus ochrogaster. The sequence goes on along the minus strand of NC_022021.1, from coordinate 26,739,004 downwards.
TGAGTAAGGGGAAAATGGATGAATTAAGTTTGGAATATCTTCATGATGAGAGCTTCTGATATTCTAAAGTAACATTTAATAACGGTGTGTGTATGTGCATGTGCACACATGTGTATATACATATATGTGTACATACTTCTATGATTTTGAGACAGGGCCCTTGAGGGGTAACCTAGACTGTCATGGAACTCATAATCCCCATGATCCACCATTCTAGCTACTGGGATTGCTATCACATTGCACACATTTGTGCACTGACACCTCTGATGGCCTACTTATGTGTAGACATGAAAACTCATTTGTGAAGTATTTCTTCCTATCATCTACCTATGCTATTATTTGTATCACCATACCTGTGGTACAAACTTTGAGGATCACTTATTTGTATTTCTATTGGTTACATGAAACTGCTGAGTAATAATGTGAATATTATAAAATTGCTTTCTAATTCTATGTCCAGTTGTAACAAGATTTTCCCAAGTGGCCACCCAGTAGGAATCCTATCACAGGAGTCTTTAAAAAGCTAGGTGTTTCCCCAGTTTGAAGCAGAAATAAGAAAGATTGAGAGATATGGGGGCATTTGACCTGTCTGCCTTGGCCTTATGATCTAGAACTCTATATACAGTGGCAAGAAAATGGTTCTCAGTAGCTGAGAGTGGACACCGATGACAGACAGTACAGAATTAGAACCTCAGTTCTACAAAATCAGGGACCTGAATTTTAACAACCACCCAAATGAGTTAGGATGTGACTTCCCCCGAAGCTTGGGTTGGAACTCAAACGTTCTGACCCTTGATTCATACTAGTGATGTGCTGATGTAGGCTATGTCAGACATTTCCAGTACAGAACCGGGAACTAATGCAAGGTTTTATTTCGAGCCAGCAGGCTTTTGACATTGTATTATGCAATAACAGAAGCTGATAAAGAAGGGTTTCATGTTCTTATTTTAGTAGGTGCTGCAACGTTTTTCAAAGTAGCAGTTTATATTCTCAACAGCAGTGAATCAGCATTACGTGTGCCCCACATGTTGGTCATTCCTTGCTTTGTCAGTTTCTCTTTTGCAACTCTACTGTGCTTGCACAGCATTTTGCTACAGCTCTGGGCTCCATCTTTTACTTTCTATATATTCTGAGGAGTCATCTTAAGCCGCCCCACCTACTGACCTCTCATCGTGATGGAAGGAGAATCTTTGAGATAAGAAATTACTGGTGCTGTGCCAGGAAGATTATATTTCATTTTAAACTAAAGATATAGGATTTGCAGCCTTATGATTTTCTTCAAGTAATCTTTGTGTTTATACAAAGAGGATCTAGATAGATTCTTGAAGTTCAAAGAAGCATCTCAGGACACCACCGCTAAACTCATTGATATGCTAATGTCACACTGGCTATCTTCAGATAGAGGTTTGAACTTATTCAATACCTTTTTATTTTAATTGGAAGCCATGTCTTTGTTGTTGTTGTCCTCTAAGATCAATTCATCATGTTAATACTACAGTCATAGAGTATAATGATAATTTTTTGATTACATATAGAACTGTTCATCATTCATGAACTAAAACTAAAGTGAAATGTAGTAATCAGTCTTTTGAGAGAGAATAAAAATAATTTTAATAAGCCATAGCATCCCCTTCTCAAATTTAGACAGCTTTTTCTTTCCCTCCTTTCTTCTACTTCTCTTTCACAAAATTAAAATTAAAGCAAAAACAATTCCATGAGTCAAATACAAACAGTCTTATGGGAGTCAGCTTTCTAAATCATATAGAAATAGTGAAATGATTTTCATGCAAACATCACAAATTAAATTGTAACAGTCATTCAAATGAAGTAATAATGGTTATTTTTAATCTTAATGTTTATTGGTTTGTGGCAAAATACTGTTTGTCATTCTATAAATCAAAGAGCTAAATTTAAAAGATCCACTTACCATTTCATTCAATTTATTTGATGTGTTTGCTTTATTTTTCCAGGAAAACATTGTTTCCAAAGAGGCACTGGGTCATCGCATGTTATTTCAAACAGCTACAGTAGCTCTTACGAATGCTTCTGCATTTATTTCTAATCTAACATCCTTCGGCTGTCTTTTTTTTTAGATACTTCTTAGCCACTGATGCTGTTCTCATGGTCAGTTCACTGCATCTTTTTGTTTAAGTTTATAGATTCACTGAAAGAATAATGAAATCTGTAATGTTTTAATGCTCTAAGTATTTCCCTTTCCAATGGAATATAGAACCACTGCTACATTACATTAATTTCTCTGTTACCATGCTAGTCTTAAACATTACATTATCTCACATCAAAACTCCCACCTGAGAGAGTTACTTTTTAAGGACCAAGCATTTGAGAGAATAGTTTTACAGAGACTGATAACAGTCTCTCCTGTTCTTTTGTAAGCTATGTGCATCTGCACATGACTATGTGCATCCGAGTGCCTGTCAACACGAAAAGCACTGGATCTTCCTGGATTGCTGTCATTCATAGTGCAAGGAACCAGCTCTGAGGAGGCTCTTCATTTCTGAACCCTCTCTCCCATTTCCAGTTCACTTCTGCTACACACTTTCATCTGCTGTATTTCTCGGCAACACAAAACCTCCCTCCGCAATGCTTTTGAAGCAAATGTGCTGACAGCTAGCACTCCTCATTTCTGTTTCTCTGAGAGTGTCCAGGTCATCTTTGCTCACAAACGGTATTGTACACATGAAATTCCTGGGCTTCCTTTTCTCAGATGACTATCCACTGCCCACTACTATCATGTTCACAGTCAAACAATTTCCAGATTGAATGGAAAGAAAACAAAAGACTAAACATAGAAACAGATTTGGGGATGCTACAGTGCAGCTGCAGATTTAACTATGCACAAAGCTTTCGTCCCTGAAAACTGACCTCTGCTGCCTTCTTAGTCCTGATGCTTCCTGCCACTGACATTTTCACTAAGGTAGGAGAGAGAAGACTGGAAAAGTGGTAAACTGTCTTTTCCCTCCTCCATGTGTTATCAATCTTCCCTTCTTTTTCCCAAAGTAAAACTCAAGTTTCTCTTGGTCTCTTTCCATGCATGGAGTGCTCAGTTATTGTTTTTCATTATAAGTGTACTGAGTTCTGGGCAGGAGACACCACAGGAGAAAAAACCGCATGGGAGCTCAGGGCTGTGCTGAATTCTGCTTTTCTCCCCATCTCTCTGCCTACATTTGTTTCTCCGCATTCTCAATAGATTGCTGTGCATCCTTTCCACAGTTTATGTTGTTGTTGTTATCTGTGCTATTCTTAACCTGCCTTAGTATCAAAATTATACTTGAATCACAGTGGCTTAAAAAGCAGACAATCTTTATCTTAATTTTGACCAGTTTGATTTATTAGATATGTCAATACCGATTAATTTCTAACATAATAACATAATACAATGTCTAGCACATGAGAGAATTTAAGAAATGTTTAGATGACGGAATTGGTGGGATAAAAATGAATAAAAATGGGTAAAAAGAATCTACCATTTAAAATTATCTAGGCAGTTACATTCACTTGGATATGGCCATTTTAGTAGATTCATAAAATTTTATTGAGTACTATACTTAGAATCCAGGGAAACCAACAAAATTCTTAGCCTTTAAAATGCTACAAAATGAATGTTCCTCTTTCACTTCAATGTTCTACATTGTAATCTTAATTCCTTCATTTGTCATCACGAACAGAATTTGTGCTCCTCAGCATCACGAGAGAGCTGGAATCATAAGAATGGCCATGCCTGGGTACCAGTTGCAAATTTTCAACCTCTAGAACAGTGGTGCTCAACCTGTGGGACACGACCCCTCTGGGGTCACATATCAGATATTTACAGCACAATTCATAACAGTATCAAAACTGCAACTATGAAGTAGCAACAAAAATAATTTTATTCTTGGGAGGTCACCACAACATGAGGAACTAACTGTATTAAAGGGTCACAGCATTAGGAAGGTTGAGAACCAGTGTTCTAGAATTACGAAAAGCAAATTCCTGTTGTTTTAAAATCATATAATCTGTGATATTCTATTTAGTGAGGCAAACTGACTATTAAAATGAGTTTCAGTAGCTTGTTAAAGAGCTTAAATTGGAGTTAGGTGTATCAATGATAGGGACTTTTCTAGGGTTAGTAAGGTCTAGGGTTTGATGTGCTTTTGTTAAATCCAACAAATGTTTAATACAAACTGACATAGTCACTAAACTAAAATATAGTGGCATAAGAGAAGCATATTTATTTTATAGTTTAAACATTTATTTACATTTCACCTACTTTTATTATATAAATAAAACTGTGTTGTCCTAGAAAATAAACCCAATACCAATAATATGATAATATAAAAATTAGCAATGTAAAATACCCTCTTGAGAAAATAAAGGAAAATATTTTTTCATGAAAATGTTATGCTAGATTAATCAAAAAGTATGCATGTGAATTAGCTAAAGTTATTTTTATTACATTTTTTATATGACAGTTCCAAACAAAAGCAAATGGATAATCATGACACGAGAGGATAACTTGAGAACAAGCAATTGATGAGTTTCTCATGTGAGTGAAATTTTATACCTATGATTAAGGGGAAACACAAAGCAGAAGCATTATAAGTGTCTCAAGGGTTCATATGAAGCCTAACAGGAAAGCTTGTGGGGTGGGTTAATGAAGTTTTTCAGTACTACTATAAAACCTAATTATGTTTTTTGTGTTTAGTTTTTCATGAGTCCTTTTGATTTTTTCTTAGATGTTAATAAGTTTTCCAAGTACAGTGGAAGAAAAAGAGTATCCTATTAAGACCCCACACAAATAGTAACAAATCAACAAATTTGAGTATATAATTAAAAAGTTAAACTATAATGCCCACCAATGACCACCAAATGCATCAGATGATACATGAATCCATTCTTTCCCACTTATTAACATTGCTTTAAGTGAAAGACAGTCAGCAGTTAGTTTGTGTGGAGTGACAAAGGCTCATCACCTCCTGGCGTTTCTCATGCCACTCAAAGAAGCCATTTCTAGGACTATGTCTTTGAAGTGACAATGTGCATCCAAGGCTGTCTTGTAATTCTATCTTCTATCAAATCTATCTGTTAACCAAGATGACTAAGACAAAATTATTTGGTGGTTCAGCCTTCAATGCCCCAAAATACTTTGGGAGAAATGCATACTGGAAATCTTAGATGTGATGCACTAGGCTCTCTTGTCTGGTCTCTACTGAGCAGCAGGTACTCTCTAGACCCCAAATCCTTATGACTGAGAATTCTGTGTTAACGGGAGGATGAATCACATTTACATCCAATCTGCTGGCTCTGAATACTCTTCAGGATACTGACTAGAATATCTGTTATCCACAAACAGAACTAAGCTTTAAAAAAGCAGCAACCTGCTCGATACTTCAGTTTCTCAGTGGATGATGTCTCCTCCTCAACCAGGGGGAGCTATGGCTGCTCGTGAGCTTGTCTGGTTTAGTATCACCAAGCGAGTATGAGAAACTTCAATATGTACAGTCTATTCAGTCTGTTCTGATGACATTTTTTGAAGAAATTTAGGAAGGTGTCACTGAGGAATTTGACAAACATTTTTGTTGATTTAAATCTACATCCTTCACACCTGGTGTGCTATGAAAGGTTCTGGCTTTGACAGCAGTACCTATGACTGCTGTGAATATCCTCATGAAAAGCTCTAAGTGGACTTAGTAATGGAGAACCCATTTTTTAGAATTGTGTAGGATTTGTGATTACTAATGATTCAAGTATTTTCACTTTATCCTTTCTAAAAGAGGCTAAAAGATGATCTGGAAGTCAATCATGGTTGATCGCTCAGACATTCTGCTCACCATTTAATCAGGTAAGTGTTCATTTTTTCTCTTCTACTCTTCAAAGTTCTTGCATGTGTACAGCCCTTTGGTTTCTAAAAAGTAACCTTTAATCTAGTCAGTTTTGAAGTCATTTGAAACTTATTAAAATTGTTACTAATAGCCACTGGTATGGTAAGTGGTTAAAGACTTGCCATCAATCCTGCTGACTTGAGTTTGATCCCCCATTAAATGACAGAGAACACTGCCTCTACAGGTTGTCATCTCAACACCGCATACATACTTTTTCTTGTGTTCCAACTCACACACACATTCACACACACACACACACAATAAATAAATAAATGTATAAAAGAGTGGTAACTAAGGACAGCTAGATTGTGTGTGAAAATCTGAGATGCATCCAAGCAGCAAAATATTTATGTTTAAGTGCTCAATCAATTTTATCTAATTTGATTAGTTTTTTTAATGGTTTATTTTTGTAAACCAGCAACTCTATCTAACCAGATAAGAAAAGTTCCAGGAACTCTGAAGTGTCACTTGTCACCTGAATGGATTATTAAATTGGGAGTTGACTTTTCTAATCTACCAACTATGCTTCAGCTCCGCTGAGCTGGAAATATTTTTTTGCATCCTTGATAGTGTAGGTTCCAATAGTTCATGTCCTAATAGGCTTTGTAAGTTCAATAACTATGGGAAAACAAAACCCTACACATGTCAAATCCCGAAAGCAAACTCTTTTAACTCCTCACAATGCCAAATGAATGTCTAAATGCGGTCATACAGCGATTAACAAGATTGTTTCCTTCTCTCTTCATATCTTTGATATCCTTCTTCATTCAAAATACACAGATAGAACAACTTAAAGCATTTTATTAACTTAGTGACAAGTAGTATTCCTACTTGAAACAAAGCACATGTACATAGCTGGAATTTTGTAAGGTAATGTTCATACAGTTCCCTCTTGTACAAAGAAGCTGCAAATGTTCTTTGCGCTTTCTGCCTTTGTCCCTTTATAATATTTAACATATAAGAACCAATAGTTTCAAATAAGAATAGGTAATCTAAGTTCATGTGTCTAAAGCCATGGGCATTTCATCACCTAACAATACATCTCAACAACTGACTCAAATGTTCTTAGACACATAGAATTGCCCTGATCAGTTCACATTCACTGTCTCTTTAAGAATTTTCTGGATCCTTCTCTCTCAATCCCTATGCAGACACTTCATCCAGCAGGGCCCGGGTTTTCTCAAGAGAGGCAAAGTAGACAGTCTTATATTTGTAAAGTCCAGACGTTTGAAAAGATTTTCACATTGTCCTGTTCACTACTTGTTCCTTCATGCCTCTCCTCCACTAAGAAAGCCAACACTTCCACAACAGATTACTCTTTAAGCCTGCAGGCAGAAGAACTGGAACTCAAACACAGCTCCCCCGCCACTCTTCCCAGTTCTGTCCAGAATCTGTCCTGCTCGAATCCTTTTCACTGACAGGAAGCCTTTCTACTTAAGCAATGTATTTGAGGACAGAATAAGGGTGCCTGATAAATAATTGAGAAGGGGTCCATGTAACTAGGGCTTCAAAATCTAAATCTACAAAGGGACACTGTGGTGATGAGTTGAGTGACAAATGTCCCTCATAGACTTATGTGTTTGAGAACTTTGTCCAGTAGGTGGTGCTGTTTGGAATCTGTAAGAGAGAGCCTTGTTGGAGGAAATACAACACTTGAGAGCATTTTTGAGGTTTTATAGATTGACCCTTGTGCTGTTTCCTTGCTTTTCTGGGTGTAAATGAAACCTAATCAGTCATGTTCTGATACCTGCAACCATGTTTTTTCTGCCTGTTGCCATGGTAAAATCTATTCCTTGCCTTATATTAACCAAGATAATTCTTTCTTCCCTGACTTGCCTTTTACTGTTCTCTGGGTTTTCATTGGAAACAATAGAACAATGACTGATGCCCAGACCGACATCATTGTCTTAAAACAAAATGAGATGTAAGCTCCAGAATGAACAACTAAAAAAAAAAAACTAGAGCCTTTGGCATCTGCCATAACCAAAGACTCTGACATTTAGGGATGACATCCAGGGACTTCATTCACCAGGGCCCGGGATTTCTAAAGAGAGGCAAAGCAGACAGTCCTTATTTTGTAAAGTCCAGACATTTGCAAAGATTTTTACATTGTCTTTATTTCCTGTTCAATTATTATTCCTTTACACATCTCCTCCACTAAATTTGGCAGTCCTTGGTCAGCTGAAATTAAGATTCAGCAAATAAATAGGGATCCCAGTATGGAATTAAAAGAGTCTAGAACTCACAATCCTGAAATTGAGGTTCCATCTTTAAAGCATATCAGCTAATAAAAAGTACAAGTATAGCAATATCCAAACATTCAACATCTAAAAACAATAGACTTTCCCTTGAAACAATGGTAATATCAATGGACATACTAATGTGAAAGGGGGAATTTTACGGAAATCAACAGAGCAAGTGATTAGGAAACTACATTCAAGACAAAATACTATTTGTAAGTAGAGGATACAGATTAAGGACTTGTTCAAATATCAGTAATAGTAAAGTTTAAGGGAGCAGTACCTCAAACAAGCTTTGAAATTAAAACAGAAACAAAAAAAGATAGGAGAAAAATGAAAAGCATAAAATTGGTACAATCCTCCTCCATGTATCTTCTAGTTTATTTAACACAAACATACGCATTTGTTTGCCTGTGCATAGGGATTGACTCTGGATTTCTAGGGTAAGGTGGACACCTTCAATCTAGCATAGCCCCGTAAAAGATGAAATGTTAGTTAGAATATAGAACATTGGAATATTGCACATTTAAATATCTCCTTCTTTGTATCATCTTTATTGGCAGTTCTCATAAAGAATAGTAAGACTCATGTGGCTTACTCCATGCTACCAAAAGCTCTAATGCCATGTTTAATGTGCTCTAAGAAGATTGGGTCAAAAGACTATCCTTCACTGAGTCTTCAGAGAAGACAGGCTCTAGCCTTTTATTTGTGTGTTTTGTTGTTGCGATAGTGTCTCATATATCCCGAGCTGACTTTGAACTGCCAAGTAGCTGAGCTGCACTTGCTCTTCCTGCCTTTGCATCCCAAGGGTCGGGATTTCAGATATGTGTTACCATGCCTGACATCAGTATTTCTGTTGGACAGGGACTTTTACTGATGCTCACATTGTGCTGCAGTGCAACGGGAGGGGAAATCCACATAGAAAATCCATAAAAGCCTCCTTTCTTCTGACGTGCATGATGTACACATCTGATTACTGCAATGCACAGGGCTGTCCCAATCCCTCTAAGGCTTCAGTAAAACTTGTGCCATGGCAACCTTTGTGATTTCAGTTGGTTAGCCAAATAGTAATTTATGACTGGAGATAATTGATATCCCGCACAATTCTACTCAAAGCCATCCTGTTAATGTCCCCACAGAATTATAACTTGTATTGTTTAGTTTTAATTTGCTGGCATAGAAGAAGAACTAATGATATTGTTTTACATTCTTTGCAGCTATAATTATTTTGTTCTGACAGAGGTTATACAGAAAGAGTTCACTGGAGCTCAATGAAACACTGTCTGTCAAAAGGACAGGGAAGAAATGTTGGAATGCTTTCGAGTTTTAAGAGTCAGTTCGAGCACTTGTGCAATTAAACCTTTTTAATCTTTACTTGTAGTTTTCTTTCCAAGAGACTGTGGTACATTTACCAACTCTGTAATATGTTAATAACTATATCAGTTATAGCCCCTGTTTTAAAATACATTTGTGGAATGTGTGTGCACACCGTAACCCCAGTGACTATGTTTATAGGATAGAGGGCATTTGAGTCTCCTACCTTTGTGTGGCCAGTGTCATACTGCGCAAAGATCTTGTGCTTGCATTTCCCATGGCATTTCCTCAGCTAAGACCTTTGTACCATTTCCATCTTTTCATAGCTACCATGCTGAAAATTGCATAGAAAATATTAGAATCTTTAGCCATGGGTAAGGGATACAAAACAAAAGCCATCAAGGAACACCTTTCTTTCCCTCAACTTGTGCCGATATCTCGGTGGAGACCTCCAATTGCCGTGCACCGTGCTTCCGTCTCTGCGTTTTGTGTGCTTGAACCCAGTTACCTAGCTTCGGGCAAGGGGGCTTGAGGTTAAAATACACAGACACACACAGACAGAGAGACAGCGACACGGGTCATCCTTGAATTCCTCAAGAATGCCCCTTTATTGCGTTCAGGGGCAGATTATATAGAGATAGCCACGCCCCAGCCAAACCCACCAGAAACCACTCTCCTGCCATCAGGAACTCCTGAAGGTCTCGTGCTCAGAGCAGCTGTAGGCACTCAGATCAGGGGATTACAATAAATTCAGGATATGGGGTCTCACTGCTCCCAACAAACTTGGAAGGTATATGTTTATGTATGCAAAGAAGAGAGAAATCTGAAATGACACCAGTAATTATACATCATATTTTTAGCATGAAATTATAGATTCCAATGTGCTGAATGCTGTCAAATTACAGAGGACTTCTTGGCCTTATTTTGCAACTGTTTGTGTTAATGAGCATGAAAGGTCTCTTTTAAAAGTCATTCTTAAGCCATCCCTAGTGAACTAATATGATAGCAATACCACCTCTTTCATGATGCTTATCTATTAAGATTCCACAATTATTTCTGACCCTACAAAATAATATTAACATGAAATCAGTTTGGGCTATTTAACATTTCACACAGACATTTAAAGAAGCAACTGTGTTAATAACCTCTTTCTGATAACTTGAGATAACTGACTCTGTTGATAATCAGAAGATGATTTACAGAACGAGGATGTTTTCATGTGCGAAAATGTACTTAAATTCATGGGACTTGAAAATTACCCATGAATGTAAGATCCTTTTGATATATTTTGTTTTTCAATTGCATAATTCCCAAAAATATAGAAGATACCTTTGTCCTAAACTCTTCTGTTAGTGACCCAGCAAGTAAACAGACTTCAGTAGAAGACATTAGCATACACTTAAGCATACTAAGGGCAATAATTTTGAAAATTAACTCTTTCTATTACTTATTATTACATGGTATTAGCACTGTGGTATAAATAATAAGAATGCTATGATTGAATATTAAGTTCTGTTGTGCATTTGTAGACTAGATTGGACATAATTCCAACAAAGACACTTGCACATATCATAGACAAAGTTTCCCACAGAACGGATTATTGCAACAATACTATTACAAATCAAAACTGGATGCTTCTGTATTGTCTAGTACTTGAAGATTTATAATAATGACAAATAACTTTTGATGATTAGATTTAAATTCTTTAATTTCAGAGAAGAAACTCACTCTGTTTAAGGAAAATATAACTTAATTTTTTTTTTAAATAACGATTTAAGAGGAAAGAGAAGCATGGAAGGGGGAGATGAAGCAAAGAGAAGAGATGAAACAAATGGAAGATCAAATGCTGAGCCTGATGTGTCTCTGGATAATTTACTGTCTGCTTATTGCACAGTTTGAGAATGCCTTCAATATGATCCTTTGAAAGAGGTAATAAATCATAGACAGAGGACAGACAATTAAATTCACTTGGCTGAAATCTTAGCTCAATTGTTTCTGGAAAATGCCCCAATCCTTCGTCTCCTTATAATTAAATGGTGATAATATCAGCTATCTAGTTATGTTCTTGAGAATCACAATGAATGCCATGTGATAGTAGTTAAATGGTAGCAAACTTTATCAATTGCTATTGAACCGTGTTTTTGTTTAACATAGTTCTGAGAAATTCTCACTAGAAACTGATTTCAACTGAGAAAGAACAAATCTGAAAAAGAGCGAGATTCTTCACAGGAAATCAAGTTTATGGTAGGTAAAAATATAAAGATAGCAACTATAATGTTTTCCTTCTCATCTTCACACAGAAGACTGTGCTTCTCCTGTGATGTCTATCCTTGTCCTAAGATTTTAAACATCGATATATGATGATGTTTAAAGAAAGGTTTAACAAGCAAAAACCACACAGGATTTTCTCTTTAAAAATAATCTGAGCTCTGTGAACTAAACTACTAGGGAACCTTATACTTTATATTCTACCATGTTTCCTGACATGCTTTAAAAGGTTATAAATTTTTCATTATTGGATATGTGTCTCAAGTCTTGCAAAGAATGATCTCTGCCCCCAGCATACATAAATTTGGAATTGGGAGCTGCATGTGAAATATTTAAACTTCTTGTGAAATAACTCATTCTGACACTCTTATAATTGCAGGGCTACTCCAGATCCCTGGGAAAGAGGTGGTATGTCCCTGCCATACAAAACTAGGGCTAGGGAGTCCCGGTGGCGGTGGCGGTGGCGGCGTGTGGGGGCTGCGCGCGGGAGAGGCGTGGGCTGGCACGCGGGGCGAAGAATAATCATGGGCCAGACTGGGAAGAAATCTGAGAAGGGACCGGTTTGTTGGCGGAAGCCTGTAAAATCAGAGTACATGAGACTGAGACAGCTCAAGAGGTTCAGAAGAGCTGATGAAGTAAAGACTATGTTTAGTTCCAATCGTCAGAAAATTTTGGAAAGAACAGAAACCTTAAACCAAGAATGGAAGCAGCGAAGGATACAACCTGTGCACATCATGACTTCTGTGAGCTCATTGCGCGGGACCAGGGAGTGTTCAGTGACCAGTGACTTGGATTTTCCAGGACAAGTCATCCCATTAAAGACCCTGAATGCAGTCGCATCGGTGCCCATAATGTATTCTTGGTCACCCTTACAGCAGAATTTTATGGTGGAGGATGAAACTGTTTTACATAACATTCCTTATATGGGAGATGAAGTGCTAGACCAGGATGGCACTTTCATTGAAGAACTAATAAAAAATCATGATGGAAAAGTTCATGGAGACAGAGAATGTGGATTTATAAATGATGAAATTTTTGTGGAGTTGGTAAATGCTCTTGGCCAATACAATGATGATGACGATGATGATGATGGAGATGATCCTGATGAAAGAGAAGAAAAACAGAAAGATCTAGAGGATAGTCGAGATGATAATAAAGAGCACTGCCTGCCTCGGAAGTTCCCTGATGATAAAATTTTTGAAGCTATTTCCTCAATGTTTCCAGATAAGGGCACAGCAGAAGAACTTAAAGAAAATATAAAGAACTCACTGAGCAGCAGCTCCCTTGTGCTCTGCCTCCTGAATGCACCCCAAACATAGATGGACCAAATGCTAAGTCTGTTCAGAGGGAGCAGAGCTTACATTCATTTTATACACTTTTCTGTCGGCGATGTTTTAAGTATGACTGCTTCCTACATCCCTTCCACGCAACACCCAATACATATAAGCGGAAGAACACAGAGACAGCTCTGGACAACAAGCCTTGTGGACCACAGTGTTACCAGCATCTGGAGGGAGCTAAGGAGTTTTCTGCTGCCCTCACTGCCGAGAGGATAAAGACACCACCCAAACGCCCAGGGGGCCGCAGAAGAGGAAGACTTCCAAATACCAGCAGCAGCAGACCCAGCACCCCCACCATCAGTGTGCTGGAGTCAAAGGACACAGACAGCGACAGGGAAGCAGGGACTGAAACTGGGGGAGAGAACAATGACAAAGAAGAGGAAGAGAAGAAAGATTTGCTCCTCTGAAGCAAATTCTCGTTGTCAAACACCAATAAAGATGAAGCCAAATATTGAACCTCCTGAGAACGTGGAGTGGAGCGGTGCTGAAGCCTCCATGTTTAGAGTGCTCATCGGTACTTACTACGATAATTTTTGCGCCATTGCTAGGCTAATTGGGACCAAAACATGTAGACAGGTGTATGAGTTCAGAGTCAAAGAGTCCAGTGTCATAGCGCCTGTCCCCACTGAGGATGTGGATACTCCGCCAAGAAAGAAGAAAAGAAAACATCGGTTGTGGGCCGCACACTGCAGAAAGATACAACTGAAAAAGGACGCTCCTCTAACCATGTTTACAACTATCAACCCTGTGACCATCCACGACAGCCTTGTGACAGTTCGTGCCCTTGTGTGATAGCACAAAATTTTTGTGAAAAGTTTTGTCAATGTAGTTCAGAGTGTCAAAACCGCTTTCCTGGATGCCGGTGCAAAGCTCAGTGCAACACCAAGCAGTGTCCATGCTACCTGGCTGTTAGAGAGTGTGACCCTGACCTCTGTCTCACATGTGGAGCTGCCGACCACTGGGACAGTAAAAACGTGTCCTGCAAGAACTGCAGTATTCAGCGGGGCTCTAAAAAGCACTTACTGCTGGCACCGTCTGATGTAGCGGGCTGGGGGATCTTTATCAAAGATCCTGTACAGAAAAATGAATTCATCTCAGAGTACTGTGGAGAGATCATTTCTCAGGATGAAGCAGACAGAAGAGGGAAAGTGTATGACAAATATATGTGCAGCTTCCTGTTCAACTTGAACAATGATTTTGTGGTGGACGCAACCCGCAAGGGCAACAAAATTCGTTTTGCTAATCATTCCGTAAATCCAAACTGCTATGCAAAAGTTATGATTGTGAACGGTGACCACAGGATAGGCATCTTTGCTAAGAGAGCCATCCAGACTGGTGAAGAGCTGTTTTTTGATTACAGATACAGCCAGGCTGATGCCCTCAAGTATGTGGGCATCGAAAGAGAAATGGAAATCCCTTGACATCACTACCTCTTCCCCTCCTCTCTGAAACAGCTGCCTTAGCTTCAGGAACCTTGAGTACTGTGGGCAATTTAGAAAAAGAAAATGCAGTTTGAAATTCTGAATTTGCAAAGTACTGTAACAGTAATTTATAGTAATGAGTTTAAAATCGACTTTTTATTGCCTTCTCACCAGCTGCAAAGTGTTTTGTACCAGTGAATTTTTGCAATAATGCAGTGTGGTACATTTTTCAACTTTGAATAAAGAATACTTGAACTTGTAAAAAAAAAAAAAACTAGAGCTACTTGAATAGCACACTGGGAGTCACGCATCTGGGTAACTGATTTTAGTCAAGCTTCTAAGATGCACAGATTTGAACTCTTCCTAGAATTTCGTCTAAAGTGAGGGTGAGAGATGATAGAGATTTAAAAGCAAAGTAAGATTGAGCCTGTTTTTTTGACTGGTTTTCCTAACAGATATGAGGAATATGGAACACTTTTAAGTTGGAAGAATTTTTATGTATGAAGAAGTGCTTTGCTTTTCAGGACATAGCTACTTGGAAGACCTGAGGCTGATTTTGCACATCACAAAATCTGATTGGAAGGAGATCAGTGGGAGGCATTCCCTAGCACCATTTTCATTCCGTGCTGTAATTAAGAATATCACTTCAAATGCTTAATTTCCTCATATCGTATCACTCACGGATTTTGTTTTGAAGCCTTGAATCTTCAATAAGAAACTGGGAAGAGTCCCTTAGAATACAGATGGTCAGTCCTTTCATTAATTGCTTACCTTCTGCTATAACAGGCTATCCTGTTTATGCCTTCTTCTGGTTTCTACTATTTGTACTTAAGATTATCCTTCTTTGTTTTTTCAACGCGGTGCTCTGAGCTCGTTAGATAGCAGTTCATGTATTTTACTACTTTGGATGGTGACAGTAACAGAGCTCATGCGATAGTATACAAGATTTTATAAATGATCATAGGTTTTGAAGAGAGAAAATTGAACACATCTGTCGTATTCTGACTACAGCTATGAAAAGATAATCCACTTGAAACATTTGAAATATAAATGGCGTTGGTTTGGAAAAAGAGGGAGATATAGTTACCCCAAGTCTGCAAATAACAGAAACTGGATTTTTTTTTAAAAAAATAGATAATGTGATTGAAATAGATAATGTGATTGAAATACAGATACTTGGCTTATCTGGACAAAGCCCAGCTTCCCTGACATGTGAGAGCTGGGTTTTAGAAGGGCAAAGATACAGACAGATGTTGCCTGTGCCAGAGAGAGCTGTGAAGAAATGCCTTGGACCTTCCTGTCCTAATCCTCCAATATTCGGCCAATATTCCCCTTAGGAAAAATCCATCCAAACCTTGACACATCATTATGGAAGGTCATGTTGCATGTCCTTAAGTTGCACTATAGAGTGCAGAGGCCTGGAAGCACACAGCATGAAGAAAGGGTACAGAATCAAGCAGACCAAGCAATAGAACACAAAGAAAAGGAATTCCAGCTTCTTGTACGGAAGTACAGAAAAAAGTATATAGAATCAAATTATCTCTGAATTAGTCTCCAACTCCCCTTCAGGAAAATGGTTAATTGAAAATACTATCATGTATGACAGCATTAGAAAAAAGAACTATTGTAAATGAGTATAAAACCGAGAGCCGAGTCCCAAGGCTCACCGCTTAAACTATTCAGTCATCAAAATAACCTCTTATTAAACAATGTCAAGTGGAAGTTAGTGCAGAACACTCTGTCCTTGCAATTTGCTTCTGTGCTAGCACATATATCTCCTAAGATAAACACCCAAGAAACTTAAACCATGCCAAGCCAAACTAAAAAGAAATGACGCCAACATCAACTGATAGATACGGATTTTCCAGGCGATTTACCCAAAGTGTGGGTTGATTTTTCTGGTAAGGACAATACAAACTGTCATTTAGCCTCTGAAGAATTGGAAACAACACCTAGAGCTAAAAAGATAATAAGAATTAAGCAACACCGTGGAACATGTGTAGGATAACATGGCATAGAGTACTTGGCAATGGCCAAGATTTAGGTTAATGGAATTTTTCCTATAAACTTAGAATACTAAGTTTTCTTACGCTAAGTTATCTGAAAAGTTCTCCTTCATTTTCTTTTTCACTTTCATCTCTTAACACCTAGCAGAAAAGTAAGTCATTTCCTGTTTAGTTTATGAGCTGTTTTTAAATTTAGTGAGAAACTCTGCTCCTCCCCCCAATTTTGGGACGGTGGAGAGTATCTAGGTATGCACATGGTTGCTGGTTACCTCCAGCGTCTGCACTCTTGCACACTTGTATGCACATACACTTTCACACTAAGTAAATAGTAATTAATAAAAATGTTGGTTAGAGGAGTGGAGGGAGAAGCATGAATGAATGACATCACTGAAGGTGGTACAGATAGATGAATGACATCACTGAAGGTGGTACAGATAGATGAATGACATCACTGAAGGTGGTACAGATA
>NC_022021.1:26709718-26721967 GCF_000317375.1 Microtus ochrogaster | reverse complement strand
ACATCACTGAAGGTGGTACAGATAGATGAATGACATCACTGAAGGTGGTACAGATAGATGAATGACATCACTGAAGGTGGTACAGATAGATGAATTTGCTTTTAACTCAGAAGCAAGAAACACAGATATTGGAAGAATAATACTCATACATTTCACAGAAGTTGTAAATTTTGAGGAAAGAAAACCTGGAAGGTGGTATTTTAAAAGAAAATTGTTTAAAATAGCAGTATTTTTTTTAAAAAAAAATGTTTCTTTAGAAAAAAGGTAAATGTTGAATATGATAACATAGGTCTTCAATAAGCGTATTGGAATGACATTTTAGAATATTAAATAAACAAACAAAAAATAGGAGGGACCACAGGTGGAGTAGCTTCAGCTCACGTTGTGTTTGACCAGAACCTGAAAGTTAGAAAATGCTATGAAATTGTGCCAGATTCAACTAATTTACAATAATGTAAATGATTAGCTAACGGAATTTATAGGTAAGAACACCCTGAGCCAATAGTAATACTGTGTCATTGAAGTATATTGGAGATCAAGGAAACACTCTTTTTATATTGTGCTACACAGTAAATTAAAGGCACACTTAGAGTCAATTTTGCGTGCCTAAAAATAAAAGCACAGTTTAGTATACTTTAACTGAATGTAAGAATCCCCTCTCAAGTTATATAAGTAAAACAATAGCATGAGGGTATGAGCATTATTAGAGACAGGTCTTTGTCTCACCTATTCTAAAAATATTTAAGAATGGAGATACATTGAATTCTCTCAGAATTGGACTCCTGCCTGCCTGACTGCCACCCTATTCTCTTGAGCTTTCTGATCTCTGTTAATAAATTGGTTACAAAGCACACTCAGATTTACCTCCTGTAGCATGAATAAAAAAAATTGGTATAATATTTATAACTTGTAATAGGCCTTCAGTAAATTTAAAAAAAATCTATTTTTTTAATAAAAACCATAGAAGCCAAACAGTGCTAGTAAATAAAAGGAAAAAAAAGTCTTCAAACTCAAACTTAGACAGCAGGGAGAGAATGAGAATCAAGGGCAAAGAGAAGTAACAACACAAAAGTAACTTTCAATGTTCTTAAATAATGGTAATTTATGCAAGAAAATAACTAATGTAGAGAGCATACATATGGTGCATATATCATGGGAATTGTCATATATGATTTAAGGTTAGTGTTTTCTTAGAGTTAGATTCATGCCCAGGGGAACTGAATCAGCATGGCTATAGACATTGCGGAAATGTGTTTTTGAATGGGATTGCTGACTTCTTTGCCTGCTATTACAGAACCAGGTGCCCTTGCTGACAAGTAGCTCTGAGACATTCATATAACTCATAAATAGTCCCTGACCTTTCTCTGATTTTTCCCTGGTAGTTTTATTTCTCAAATTATTATTAGGAGAATCAAAGGAAAGCCTCCAAGGCATTATTTGAAGGGCAGGCATTTTTCAAGAGCTTTATCGCTTAGACAGAAAGCATAAGTCAACTTGATAAATACCCACCTGGGCAAAGGTGAGGTCCCCAAATGCTGAGACTCGAATTTGGAAGATGCTGAGTCTGTGTACTGTTTGATTTCAAACGCAGTTTTGCTCTTTCATTGCACTTAAGTATGTCATTGGATGTCTTCTTCCTGATGATTAGAAGACAACATTGTGTCCCCTGCATTAGCGAATCTTGCCTCAGAGCATCCAGAAAGTTAAATCTAAGTTCTCCAATGTTTGCATGAGAGTTCTGACTGGGTTCTCCTTACATTTTGACAGTTCCAGTCAGGAATATGCTTAAAATGTTCACATAAGCAAAATCTATCAAGAAACTAAAAAATGTTCAAATGTTGACAACTTTTAAAAGAGGTGATAAAATAATTGGAGTGAAGGCAAGTTAGAATTTTTGCAACAGGGGCATTCATCATGTTGACTTGCAAAATGGACACAAGGAGTTCATTGTACTATTTTATATATGTTCAAATGTTTGTTAATACATTTTTTAATGTTACATTATCTTTGTTATATGTCAGAAAAATGAGAATTTGGTTATGGTAAGTCAATGCAAATAATTTTATAACATATAGAAGAAAGATATAAAGAGTTAATGGTTGGCAGAGACCATTCGTTCCCAACCACTCAGACAAGAAATAGTCACTCAGAAACTCTATTAATTAAATTACTGCTTGGCCAATCACTTAAATGTATTGCTAACTAGCTCTTACATCTTAAATTAACCCATTTTTATTATTTTATATTTTACCATGAGGTTTGTAGCCTACTGACAAGGTTCCGGATACCAGCTCACGTCTTTCTCCTCTGCCAGCTACATGGCTTCTCCCTGATTCTGCCTCCTTTCTCCTAGCATTCAGTTTAGTTTTCCTACCTAGTTCTGGTCTGCCCTATCATAAGCCAAAATAGCTTCTTCATTAATTAACCAATGAAAGCAATACACATACAGAAGGACTTCCTACATCAGTTTATGGTGTCAATAACTCCTCAAAAATGACGTACTTGGTTTTTGGCTTTTTTTCTACACAATTATTTTAAATTTTTCTAAAAATTTTGCAAAAGGGTACTAAAATAACTAATAAGAGGTTATCGTGTCTATTAGTTATGATAACTCCAGAAGCAGGGCAGAAAGGATTTAAGAATCACAGAGGTTGGAAGAGCACTGGGAAACCCCATCTTTTGGACACAACATGGTGATCACAGTCATGAAATCACAGCAGCCACGGTAAGTCAACACCCGCGCAATGCTGTGCACATCAGCAGTCCCTCATCCTAGGGAAGCTCAGTCGCTAATGAGCTTGTAGCAGTTAATGGATGCAGGGGGAGGAGGACACATTTTCCCATGTAGTATTACCACTGATTAGCTGTCAATTTTCTAGTAAATAACACTCCATCTGCTGTCATGCAGGCAACCCTAACTAAACTCAGTGGATCAGACAGACAGACAGACAGACAGACAGACAGAGACAGAGAGACAAAGAGACATACAGACAGACACACAGACACACATCACAATCATTGGAGGGAACATTTGTGAAAAACAAGAAACTGATTTGGGGAAGTGGGAAGGTGCTAAGAGTGGGTAAGAAGAAGTCTGGATGGTCGAATATGGTATACGCATAGGGTGATTTGAATAAAAGCGGCCCCCATAGACTTCGTGTGTTTGAACTGATCCATAGGAAATAGCACTATTAGGAGGTGTGGCCTGTGGAGCAGGTGTGGCCTCGGTGAAGGAAGTGTGCCATTGCACTAAGTAGAACAAGCTGAATCTCTGCCTGCTGCTTACTGATCCAGATGTAGAACTCTCAGCTCCTTCTCCAGCACCGTGTCTGTCTGCTTGCTGCCATGCTTCCTGCCATGATGATAACACGCTAAATCTCTGAACTGTAAGCCAGACCTAATTAAACATTTTCCTTTATAAGTATTGTTGTGGTCATGGTATCTCTCCAAAGCAATAAAATTCTAACTATGACAACACATATATGAAATTATCAGATAATAAATTTAGAAAGAATTTAAAGCAAGTATGTATGGTTATAAAAAGTCAATATCTTTACATATACAAAGCAGAAATTTTCTTATTCATGTTATTACTACACAGGGCAGTCTTTGTTCATAGCAGAACTGTCTGGATTCAAGTTTAGTGTTGTGGTTTATTTTTAGAATAATAATAATTGCATGCAGTCATGATTTTTGATTGTTTTGACTTGGGACAATAAATCCAAGTTTTCATTTCCTCACAACTGTAAAAACAGAGCTGTAGTTCCATAACTGTGCAAACAATAGTAGAATATATATCACCAAGCTTTGTGTGAAGTGAATGAGGGACTTTGGAGAAAGCGCACATCCCAGTGTCTTTGACAAATTATTATATAGGTCAACAGCAGCAGCAGCAGCATGGCCCTGAGATGAGCTCTTTGTACTTTGTACTTTGTTCTTATTATTGTATGTCTCAGTGTTTTACTTCCTGCTAATATAAAAGGATTACAGATATTCTGATTATTGTTTCTGTTACAAAGAATTCAATAATTATTTACAATGCTATAATACACTCCAACAAAAATTATCTGTGTGAAATAGGTCTGCATGGGAAAATAGTTTCTCAAGATAATGATTTCTCAAGAAAATCTCTTAGAAAATCGCCTTATTTAATTTTATAGATTTGAAACTACATTAGTTGCCTGTGCATTAAAAGGTGGGATCTCAGCCCTTCATCCTTGAATCTTCCCTCTCCTGAGTGTCCTGCTGGACCAAGGATGCAGAATTTCAGGGGGCTTGAGACGGTCTTGATGCATCTCTCTGTGTGTCTTGGAATGTTCGCGTTTTGGAACCTAAACATGTTCTTAGGAGACTTAACAGGATCATGAAGCCATCGAGTTCTGGTTTCCGAATAAGCTGCAGCTTTAGGAGTGTGGCTGTCTCTGGGGTGTCCAAAACCAGCTGAGACTGCTGGTGAGCACAGGTTCTGTTTCTATCTGGTGATAATTGTATGGAGATCTCATAAAAGACCTACTTACACAGGATTAGTCACCTCAGAGAACCACAACACACTGCAAGAAAGTTTTATTCTAAGTCATGGAATCTAGGTGTGGTTTTGTTCCTTCACAATAAAAAGACTCAGTTAAATGATGTATTTTTTCTTATTACTGTGTCTTTATTTCTCAATTTTCATTCCAACTGTTCATTAGCATATATTAGATCTACAGAATAATGGTGCCATCATGATATTTTCATATAAATAGTACTTTGATTATACCTCCCTACACACACACACACACACACACACACACACACACACACACCATACTTGTTCCTTCCTTTTCTATAATAATTATCTTTTAGCTTTCATGGCTTTTTCCCTCCAGGCCCATATATTTTCCTCTACACAACATGAGTCTCATCTCTCTTAATGCCTTCCTGGGCTGTGTCTATTGTGTATGTGTTGGCACCTATGAGAGGTAGAGAGTCAATCACAAGCAGATAGCCATCTCTAAAACACTATAGACAGGAGGCAATGACCTATCTTAACATGAACTCCCTTTGAAGTTCTTGGGTAGACCTCCTTAACTGTTGGCAATGTCGCAATTCAAGTGTAGACCACGTTGAGACAGAGCTTGGCAACTGAAGAGTCACTTGCCTGGGGGAAGTAAGCTGATGTTGAAATACATTTAAGTTCTTACAAGCTTATAAGAAAAAGCAATGGCTTGTCTTCTTCATACTAAGAACATTTAAAAGGAGAGTTGAGCACACATTAAACATTCTGACACCAATGTAAGATTAGTAGCAAATACAATAAACAACTAAAAGCTGTGTTAAATAAGATGAAGATATTTACAACTCTTGGCCACCCAACGCTATCGCAAGAGAATGAAGTTTTACATTTACTTTTGCAATCATCCATGCAAGTTACTTAAGATAAAGGTTACTTAATGTCTCTTTCTAACCTGCTCTTATCTGAGATAAATGATAACTATCTTTCAAAGTGCCTTAAAAAATAAGATGTAAACTAGCATATTGATTGACGCAGAGAATGTATCCCCGAGTAACAGCTCTTAACATCTGTAATCCTTCCTCCAGATTGCCTGCAGTACGGGGGAGAACATCTTACTGCCTTTGCTCCCAAATAGCTTAGTGCTTTTAATCATAATCCTGAGAGTCTTTGGTTTTTCCCACACTGCATTGCAGCTAGTCATGAACCATTTTTGGCTCTAATAAGCAAGTTCTTTCTATGTTCTGAGCACAGTAAGCTGAAGAGTTGGTTTTCCTGTTAAAACGGTAAAGTGTGTTTAAGTTGTCATATTGTTCCTGTGTAAAGGAGAGTGTCTCCCTAAACATCCTTCTTTAACTTATCTCACTGGAATTCTTATCAATGGGGAGATTAAACCACACAATGGAAAACTGTCCAGTAGTGTCTTTGAGATTGCTGGCACAAGTAAATACTGGGTTTTTTTTTTTTTTTTAGAATATATAAGTAGTATGGCCCATCATAGTTTAATGAATATGTATTTTCTCTCTAATAATGTGATAACCAAACATAATGACAAAAGCATTGTTAGGGATTTTGTCTGTCTCAGGAAATGGCTTTTTGTGCTAAATGTACATTTTTATTTAACGTTCAAATTAAACCGGAATGTTTCACTGCTAAAGGGGTGGAAAGAGATAAACCATAGAGCGGTGGGAAGGACAAGCCTTCCCTTGGATAAAGAGCTCCGACGTAAGCTAGAGGTGATTCTTTGGTCACAAAAGGGTAAAATCAGATTAGAAATGGAAAATAAGACTGCTATGAGCTAAAACATAAATATACAAATAAAAAATTCTGGTCTTCTTTCTGTTCCTTTTTTTTTTCCTTCTCCTTTTCTTCCTGAATTCAGGTCTTCAATGTCGTAGATAAGGAGGGGCAGATAAGAGACACCTGGGCGTGAGCACAGACAGGGTGCTGGCTGGAGAGCGAATGGCCAGGAGCAGCGCCATCTGCAGCAAGGAAAAGCAGCAGAGAAGGCAAGGGCAGCGCACCTGGGCCAGGGGTCCTGTGGAGTCAGGATTAGACTCTGAGCTGTCATGTGACGACTATCTTTATCAGTGGCTGCCCTGGCACTGCTTTGTAGAAATATATAAAGGACAAAATGCTAAACTTTTGAGAGAATTAATTTTTGAATTAAATTAAGTATATGAAGTTATTCCTTTCTCGGGTAGCTTGTGGAAGTTTCATTAAATGTTCATTAGCCTCAGTTTTCTTCTTGAAAAAAAAATATAATATCCTGTTACTGGAGGGAAAAATCCTTATTGGTTTTATAACCCTGGATCAAATACAAACTCAAATTTCAAATTTGATATGATTAAAATAGTTTCATATTGTTAAAATAATAATAGAATATTGAAAGAATATATTCAGAAATAAAATGAGATTTGGTGCAACTCAATTCTATTTGAATAAAGCAATTTATGCTAATGGGTACTGATATATATTTAAAGAAATATAAAACGTGATGTAACTCGAAGACAGACATAATTCATTTTTTGACAAGAGCTTAAAATTGAGTTGGGACATTTAATTTATTTTAGCTGTGAGTGGAAACCAAAATACTTTAAAGTTAATATTGAAACAAAATTCTATCAAAGAAAGGACAAAAATACGTATTTTTAATTTATACTTCAGAAGTCCCCTAGACACCTGAGATACAGAGCACCAATTTCCTACTACTCCACTGTCTTTTATAATCTCTTTGTTGGCTCTTTCCTGCTCTTCTCAATAAGATTCACTCAGAGATTTTTTTTTCATTTATTTATTATCTTGGCTACAGTTTCCCTCTCTCCTATCCTTCCAGCCCTTTCCCCCTTATTGTCCCCGACTCCTAATCCATTTCTGTTCAGAAAGGGGCAGGCCTCCCAAGGGCATCAACCAAACAACGCATATCAAAGTGAGGCAGGACAAAGCTTCTCCCTTCTGCATCAAGGCTGAACAAGGCATCATACCATGGGAATAGGCTCTACAAAGCCAGCTCATGTACCAGGGATCAAATCTGGTCCCACTGCTAGGGGCCCCACAAAAAGGCCCCACAAAAGACCTACACAACTGTCACCCACATACAGAAAGCCTAGGTTGGTTCCATGCAGGCTTCCTAGCTGTCCTTTCAGAGTCCATGTACTTCTGTGAGCTGTCTCTGTGGGTTTCCTCATCATGATCTTGACCTCCCTTGCTTATATAATCCCTCCTCCCTCTCTTCATTTGGGTTCCCGGAGCTTAGATTGGCTGTGGATCTCTGCATCTGCTTCCATCAGTTACTGGATAGAGTATTGGACAATTAGGGCAGTCACCAGTTTGATTACAGTAGATGGTCCAGTTCAGGCACCCTCTCCACTATTGCTAGAGTCTTAGCTGTAGTCACCCTTCAGAGATTTAAAGGCATTTATGGCTTTGCTGGGCATGAGAGTATGTGTGGAGATATTGGTAGAAGGTGTCATCTTACATGTCTCTTTCCTCTTCAGAAGACTCTGAATTGCCCTTACACCATGACATCTTTCCCACATAGGAACAAAACCACTTTGACAGGGGCACTCAGAAACTCAAGAGATTCCCGATGTTAAATTGCATCTCAGTCCCATAGCCCTCATTTTTCCCTATCAAAGATAAGAATAAGATTGACATAGAAAACCTGCAAAAGCTAAGTTTGACAGTTTTATAGCTAACTTCAGTGTCTCAGTTCCTGCTCAGTCTTATGTCTAGCTTCAGGAGATGATCTATAAAAGACTATAGCAAACCAGGCTTTAACTTTGACACCTTGCTTTAACTTCAATATCTGAGCCTTTAATGTTCTCTTTTCAATGCAGGTGGTGTCTAACAGTGGCCTTCACATTCTGATACTGTTGTTTTTATTATTGACTATTATTGTCCACCACAAAAGGTACAACAGAGAAATATTACTCCAATTCTGTGAGTGAAAAAAGTCAGCAACGCGTGTCTCATCAATCCAACTCTGCTCAAGGAATAGATAGGATGTCATTGTTGGAGGAAAAGTGACCTGGAACAGCTCGCTTTTCCTCATTTCTGCTCTGCTGAACTGCTTAAGAGGCTCCCACAGCCCTGACAAGCCCCGAAACTTAGGAACACTTCCTAGAGTTCACACATCTGCTTCTTAATATGAACCCACATTGTATGGCCCATTCCACTGTGGGATAAACTCCTGCAGCTTGAGCCCACCTAGAAATCAAGAATACTGATAGAGCACACCCTGCCACAGGGACGAGTAGCTACAGGTGTCTACCTGCATTGCTAAGATTCTCCTGTGATTTTTACATTTCACACGAGTGGATGCAAAGCCAGAAATCTGGTTACTTGGATCCATGCCCTAAGAAAAATAGGTCATATCTATGTTGCGCATTATGCCCCAGTGAACAGGTACATTCACATAGATGACAAGCTGATACACACCTGGCACTGAGTGTATCCAGCCCTCTTCTTGAACTAACAACCAACCACACATCAGACTAACCCTTGGAAAGCGTTGCACAGTAGGCTGGCTCACAGGCCCACCCTCCTCCCTTCCTTCTGAATCCAGGGATTTCCATCTCAGCTTATCTTCCCAAAGACACTCTGTAAATATAATAGGTAGGCCACTGAGTTTTCAATAACAACATTTCTGTTTGTTTTTTTTAAAATAGTTATTTGTTGCTGAATTTCTCATTTGAATCATAGTTATTTTTCCTAATTTCATTTGAATAGTTATTTGTATTTCCAAATCTTGGTGAGTTTCTTTGTGATAACTAGCTTGGATTCCTTCGCCTTATTTCACAACTAGCCAGGCTTGTGTGACTGAGACTAACCTAATACTGAGTCAGTAATGCTGTGTTCTCCTAGAAAGTCCATGTGCTCCCAGAGAGTCTGCGATGTCTTCATAGCCCTGACCTGCCTTGACATAACTTAAGAACGTGATCCTGCTCCCTGGAAAGCCCATCCTGCAGGTGTCAAACCACAACACTTGTAGGCACCACGCGTATACAGCCCAACATCTCACCTTAAGTAAAAGTACACCACATCCGTCAATTTGTAAACACTTGTAACCTAAGACACAGATGATGGCAAGATTATAGCAGAAGAAGCTACATAGACACAACACTACTGAGTCCACTCTAATTATATTAAAAACTAATATACTGCTATCCTAGGACCTGTCCAAAGGGAAAGAGATTGCCCTTATCCGGGGAGAAGTTCCATGAAATTGAAATGCTGCGCTAGACGTAGAGACACCAACAAAGGGATACAAAGAACACCAAAAAAGGAAGTAAACATCACTGTTACCGCCAAGAGAGCACAAATCTTCATTAACCAGAGGAAGGAAATCTGTGAAATACTGAAAAGGAGTGGTATGTAGAAAAGGGTTTTGACTATGACTCAAAATTACAGGCAACAAAAGTAAAAATTAAGACTAGAATTAAATTGAGAAGCTTCTGTAGGGCCCAGAGAGATGGCTCAGCCATTAAGAGCACATACTAGTCTTCCAGACCTGGTTTTACTGTTATGACATCAAGCAGCTCACAAGTTTGAATAATTCCAGTTCCAAGGGGATTTAATGCCGCTGGCCTCTAGAGGTACTTACATACATATGCATCTACCCATAAACAGACACAATACATCCACCTAATTTTAAAATTCACAAACATGCAAGAACTGGTGAATCAATCAGTGCCGTGTGGGGAGGATGGCAGAGCGGTGAAATAGAAGTCAGGTTACTGGATCCCTCTGCATCACTAGTTTGTAGTCTTCAGCTGCCTGGAACTGACTACAGGAGAGAGAAACTTAATACCCTATGCAGTGTTGGAGCCAAGTCAGTGGAGAGTAGTCCCTGCTAAGGGACAGCAGTGAGTTTTCACTAACAAGTTAGAGGTGACCAGTATCAACTGGGTATCCTACCATAATGAAGAACACCTAGGATTTTACAAAATTCCAATGGGAATAATTTAAGTTGGGACAGAAAGCCAGTTAAAATCAAGTGGGAAAACTTCTCCATTCTTCCTCTATTTTTTATTTCTGACTGTACGGGACATGGAACCAAGCAATACCATAGCTTATTGGCTTATCTCTCTGGAGAATGAAACATTCCACACTGAATGTGCAAGCATGAAAAACTCCGTATTCCCCTGCAGGTGTTCCTCCTTGATGGTCACCCTTGTGTAGGTAGAAAAGAGGAGCAGGAGGCTAGGCGGTGGTGGCACATGCCTTTAATCCCAGCACTTGGGAGGCAGAGACAGGCAGATCTCTGTGAGTTCGAGACCAGCCTAGTCTACAAGAGCTAGTTCCAGGACAGGCTCCAAAACCACAGAGAAACCCTGTCTGGAAAAAAAAAAGAGGAGCAGGAAGAATAATTTCCTCTCTTCCAGTCTTCCATACTTCAGTCTCTCAGAACTAGAATATTTTTATCTTTGAATTGTAAGTAGTTTTAGTTAGAGATTTATTCAAAATTAACACAATTTTTTTCTACTTAAATATAAAATATGTCCTAACCCATGATGCAAAGCTGCATGTTGAACGTTGACTATTTCTAAACTGTGCCCAAAAACGAAATGAAAGGGAACAAGTGTTTGGAACATGGTTTCAGGACAGGTTTGGTAGAGCAGACCTCTTAAATCAGCTCTATGTAGTGGGAGGACTAGGGTGTTGCTACAGAACACACGCAAGACCATCCTCAAACACAGAAGATTCATAAAAGAAGGAAAAGCTTAGTTTAGATAGACTAGGCTTGTAGTAGATGTTAAAAGTGAATAACACAGATATACGGTTTCATTTTTAGGATCATACAAGTGCCTCAGGGGCCTGAATTAAATGGGAAGTTGCTGAGTATCTTTCAGAGGCTGAAGGGGAGAAGGTGTTTGCCAGGGTTTCAAATACTTAAATTCAGCTAAATTCTATTTTTGGGAAAATTTCTTTAAAAGACCAAATATAGTAAGAAAAGAGTTGAGTTTTTCCAAACTCATGAAAAACAGATCTTTTTAAAAAAGAAATAAAGTGTATTTAAGGTTGTTTTCTGAACATGTACTTAGACGCTGGAGAGCAACACTTTGCCCTGGAGCCAGGACTGCAGAGCTCTCTGGGTATTTGGTGTGAGAGAGCACACAGGGACAGCTTGTCATCACATTCTCAGGGCTTGTGGAGAGTGCTTGGAGTCCACTCACCCTAGGTGGTAAACTGTTGGACAAGTTCTAGAGACTGGTCCTACTTTGCAGTTTTTAATTTAATTTTGACATTTATTTATTTTATTTTGGGCTTATACTTCTTTCCTTTGCGTATATGTATGTGCACCCTGTGTTCCTGATATCCATGAGAGTCAGAGTTAGAACTACTTTCAAAGAGCTAGAGCTACAGATGGTTGTGAGTCCATATAGTCCACATGTAGGTGCTGGGAATTGAACCAGGGTCCTCTACAAGACCAGCAAGTGATCTTAACCACTGAGAAATCTCTCTAAGACCTATACTTTCAAGTTTGAATAAGTGATTTATTTGTATCATAGAAGCAAAATATTTTGCAGTGTTGTTATCTATATTCATGGAATTGGAAGGCAGAAACACTACATATTAGCTCTTTTAAAGTACCAATGAAGATGATCTACATATAAAGAACTTTTGAACCATGAATATAATCGTAAAATATCCCCATAAAGAATTAGCAAACATATTATCAGCCCTCCAAATCTCTTTGTGCTTTACTATGAAATTTTCTTATATTACTATGCATTAGTTTGCATTTATTTGAATAT
>NC_022021.1:26705119-26706893 GCF_000317375.1 Microtus ochrogaster | reverse complement strand
ATTTTGACACCTATTCTACCAATACATATGTTAACCCTTCTTTTTATAGGCATATAATACATTATTTTGTGGTTGTGCTCCCATTTATCGATCAGAAAAACTTATAATGATATATGGGTTGTTTGGAGGTTGGAAACATTGCAAATACATTTTAAGAATATTTCTGAGCAAGTCTGTGGGTAGAAATATGCTTTTATTTATTCTTGGTAAACATCGGAGAATAGCCAAAAGCAGATCACCAATATTGAATGACTATGAAAAACACCGAACTATGCAATGTGGTATTTTTTTCTTTCTCAGTTTATCCATTTTCAATCATTTCCTTGGACCACACATGGTATATTATTCAGAAACAAGCACATGGCATCACATTTTATTACAACCTATATATCAATTTTTATACTTGATACATGAGTTACAATGTTCATTAAAGGCACTTTATAATCCTATCACTTGTAAAATGTTTCATAACAGTATGAGGAACTCGAAATATTTGGAATATAGAGGATTAAAGAATTTTCCATCACTTTAATCAGGGATGACTGACTGATTTTAGAGACAGCTCATCAGAGTTGCAAGCTGCAAGGAACCAGCAGGAAAAAATATGATGTATTTATTAATATTTGTTTAGTGGAATTGCCAAGGTCTAATGAATGTATTTCATGAAAAATAAATACTAGAAACATTTACCTATGAATATTGGAAAAACCAAATCAAAACTCCTTTATCTTTTACCTTCACGAACAAATCTCTGCCCATTATTAATTTCAAACTGATGGAAACCCTTTTTAATGTTTGTGTGTTCAGCACACGACTTTTCTGTGACTAGCATTATGGTGCATATTTACTTTGTCATTGATATTATTCTACTTTGCCTGAGAAACCCAATGGAAAATACGGCGTTCTCCTCTCAGAAGCCAACAAAATATCTGTTTCTATACTTGTGTGAAGGGATAAGATGTATAAAGAATTAGTAGTGATATATTTGCATCAATTAAATTAACTCTGTATTGTTTGTTATTTTGATAACAGTGCTTTATTGTTATCCTTTTAAAATAAAATGCTCTGTGTATGATTGAATTTTACAAACTGATGAATATGCCTAGCAAAATGGCAAAGATAATAAAACATTACCATAACTTCCATCCAAAAAAGTTTTACATTTTTATTACAGGTGCATCTAAAATTTGCTTATTTTTCTTTTTATTATTTTATTTTTTTTACTTTTATTTTAAAGTAATTTTATTTTTTAAAAAGAAAATAAACTATCTTTTTTCATTATACACACCAATCCATGTTCCCACTCTCTCTCCTTCTCCCATTTCCTCTACTTTCCTTCCCCTACTCCAACTGCCCATCAGCTCCTCAGAGAGGGTAAGGCACATTGCTTTGGGTATTTGTAGTATAATTGAGCATCTTTTGGGTATATGCCCAAGAGTGATACTGCTGGATCACTTCATCTGCTTCTGTCAGTGACTGGATGTAGGTTCACTTTTACCCTTCTTACTTAACCAAATGCCTAGTAAGGTACAAGTTTATTAATTACATTCATGTATTTTACATTAATTTTTTGGACTAGTTGTGGGTACAGAGACTGACTGATGCATTTTGATTCATATCACAGATGGAAACAGAGTAGGGGTGTTGTCTGTCTGGGAAAGAAGATTCATTTTTTAATTGCATCTCCAGTGAAGTATAAACAAGTTTGGGACAATATACGCTTCTTTGCATGGTCACAAATTGTTGGTTACACCTGAGATAAGGCTGTAATTTT